>NW_022097088.1:0-6667 GCF_006542625.1 Nomascus leucogenys | reverse complement strand
CATGAATGTCCACTTGCATTTTCTACAGAAAGAGTGTTTCAGAACTGCTCAATCCAAACTAAGGTTCAACTCTGTTAGTTGAATGCACAGAACAGAGAGAAGTTTCACAGATATCTTCTGTGTAGTTTTTATTTGAACCTATTCCTTTTTCCACTATAGGCCTCTTAGCGCCCTGAATGTCCACTTGTATTTTCTACAGAAAGAGTGTTTCAGAACTGCTCAATCAAAACTAAGGTTCAACTCTGTTAGTTGAAAGCACAGAACAGAAAGAAGTTTCACAGATTGCTTCTTTGTAGTTTTTGTTTGAAGATATTCCCTTGTCCACTATAGGCCTCTTAGAGCCATGAATGTCCACTTGCATTTTCTACAGAAAGAGTGTTTCAGAACTGTTCAATCAAAATTAAGGTTCAACTGTGTTAGTTTAAAGAACAGAACCGTAAGAAGTTTCACAGATTGCTTCTGTGTAATTTTTATTTGAAGGTGTTCCTTTTTCCACCATAGGCCTCTTAGCGCCCTGAATGTCCACTTGCATTTTCTACAGAAAGGGTGTTTCAGAACTGCTCAATCAAATGTAAGGTTGAACTCTGTCAGTTGAATGCACAGAACTGTAAGATGTTTCACAGATAGCTTCTTTGTAGTTTTTATTTGAACATATACCTTTCTCAACTATAGGCCTCTTAGCGCCCTGAATGTTCACATGCATTTTCTGCAGAAAGAGTGTTTCATTACTTCTCAATATAAACTAAGGTTCAACTCTGTTAGTTGAATGCACAGAACAGTAAGAAGTTTCACAGATTTCTTCTGTGTAGTTTTTATTTGAACATATTCATTTTTCCGCTATAGGCCTCTTAGCGCCCTGAATGTTCACTTGCATTTTCTACAGAAAGAGTGTTTCAGAACTGCTCAATAATAACTAAGGTTCAACTCTGTTAGTTGAATGCACAGAACAGTAAGAAGTTTCGCAGATTGCTTCTGTGCAGTTTTTATTTGAAAATATTCCTTTTTCCAGTATAGGCCTCTTAGCTCCCTGAATGTCCAATTGCATTTTCTATAGAAAGGGTGTTTCAGAAGTGCTCAATCAAAAGTAAGGTTCAACTCTGTTAGATGAATGCAAAGAACAGAAAGAAGTTTCACAGAATCCTTCTGTGTAGTTTGTATTTGAAAGTATTCCTTTTTCCGCTATAGGCCTCTTAGCGCTCCGAAGGTCCACTTGCATTTTCTACAGAAAGAGTGTTTCAGAACTCCTCAATCAAAAGTAAGGTTCAAGTCCGTTAGTTGAATGCACAGAACAGACAGAAGTTTCACAGATAGATTCTGTGTAGTTTTTATGTGAACTTTTTCTTTTTTCCACTAGAGTCCTCTTAGCGCCTTGAATGTCCACTTGTATTTTCTACAGAAAGAGTGTTTCAGAACTGCTCAATCAAAACTGAGGTTCAACTCTGTTAGTTGAATGCACAGAACAGTAAGAAGTTTCACAGATTTCTTCTGTGCAGTTTTTATTTGAAAATATTCCTTTTCCACTATAGGCCGCATAGCGCCCTGAATGTCCAATTGCATTTTCTACAGAAAGAGTGTTTCAGAACTGCTCAATCAAAATTAAGGTTAAACTCTGTTAGTTGAATGCACAGAACAGAAAGAAGTTTCACAGAATGCTTCTGTGTAGTTTGTATTTGAAGGTATTACTTTTTCCGCTATAGGCCTCTTAGCGCTCCGAAGGTCCACTTGCATTTTCTACAGAAAGAGTGTTTCAGAACTTCTCAATCAAAAGTAAGGTTCAACTCCGTTATTTGAATGCACAGAACAGAGAGAAGTTTCACAGATAGCTTCTGTGTAGTTTTTATGTGAACTTTTTCCTTTTTCCACTATAGTCCTCTTAGCGCCCTGAATGTCCACTTGTATTTTCTACAGAAAGAGTGTTTCAGAACTGCTCAATCAAAATTGAGGTTCAACTCTGTTAGTTGAATGCACAGAACAGTAAGAAGTTTCACAGATTTCTTCTGTGCAGTTTTTATTTGAAAATATTCCTTTTCCACTATAGGCCTCTTAGCGCCCTGAATGTCCACTTGCATTTTCTACAGAAAGAGTGTTTCAGAACTGCTCAATCAAAAGTAAAGTTAAACTCTGTTAGTTGAATGCAATGAACAGAAAGAAGTTTCACAGAATGCTTCTGTGTAGTTTTTATTTGAAGATATTACTTTTTCCGCTGTAGGCCTCTTAGCGCTCCGAAGGTCCACGTCCATTTTCTACAGAAAGAGTGTTTCAGAACTGCTCAATCAAAAGTAAGGTTCAACTCTGTTAGTTGAATGCACAGAACAGAAAGAAGTTTCACAGATTGCTTCTGTATAGTTTTTGTTTGAAGATATTCCTTTTTCTACTATGGGCCTCTTAGCGCCATGAATGTCCACTTGCATTTTCTACAGAAAGAGTGTTTCAGAACTGCTCAATCCAAACTAAGGTTCAACTCTGTTAGTTGAATGCACAGAACAGAGAGAAGTTTCACAGATATCTTCTGTGTAGTTTTTATTTGAACCTATTCCTTTTTCCACTATAGGCCTCTTAGCGCCCTGAATGTCCACTTGTATTTTCTACAGAAAGAGTGTTTCAGAACTGCTCAATCAAAACTAAGGTTCAACTCTGTTAGTTGAAAGCACAGAACAGAAAGAAGTTTCACAGATTGCTTCTTTGTAGTTTTTGTTTGAAGATATTCCCTTGTCCACTATAGGCCTCTTAGAGCCATGAATGTCCACTTGCATTTTCTACAGAAAGAGTGTTTCAGAACTGTTCAATCAAAATTAAGGTTCAACTGTGTTAGTTTAAAGAACAGAACCGTAAGAAGTTTCACAGATTGCTTCTGTGTAATTTTTATTTGAAGGTGTTCCTTTTTCCACCATAGGCCTCTTAGCGCCCTGAATGTCCACTTGCATTTTCTACAGAAAGGGTGTTTCAGAACTGCTCAATCAAATGTAAGGTTGAACTCTGTCAGTTGAATGCACAGAACTGTAAGATGTTTCACAGATAGCTTCTTTGTAGTTTTTATTTGAACATATACCTTTCTCAACTATAGGCCTCTTAGCGCCCTGAATGTTCACATGCATTTTCTGCAGAAAGAGTGTTTCATTACTTCTCAATATAAACTAAGGTTCAACTCTGTTAGTTGAATGCACAGAACAGTAAGAAGTTTCACAGATTTCTTCTGTGTAGTTTTTATTTGAACATATTCATTTTTCCGCTATAGGCCTCTTAGCGCCCTGAATGTTCACTTGCATTTTCTACAGAAAGAGTGTTTCAGAACTGCTCAATAATAACTAAGGTTCAACTCTGTTAGTTGAATGCACAGAACAGTAAGAAGTTTCGCAGATTGCTTCTGTGCAGTTTTTATTTGAAAATATTCCTTTTTCCAGTATAGGCCTCTTAGCTCCCTGAATGTCCAATTGCATTTTCTATAGAAAGGGTGTTTCAGAAGTGCTCAATCAAAAGTAAGGTTCAACTCTGTTAGATGAATGCAAAGAACAGAAAGAAGTTTCACAGAATCCTTCTGTGTAGTTTGTATTTGAAAGTATTCCTTTTTCCGCTATAGGCCTCTTAGCGCTCCGAAGGTCCACTTGCATTTTCTACAGAAAGAGTGTTTCAGAACTCCTCAATCAAAAGTAAGGTTCAAGTCCGTTAGTTGAATGCACAGAACAGACAGAAGTTTCACAGATAGATTCTGTGTAGTTTTTATGTGAACTTTTTCTTTTTTCCACTAGAGTCCTCTTAGCGCCTTGAATGTCCACTTGTATTTTCTACAGAAAGAGTGTTTCAGAACTGCTCAATCAAAACTGAGGTTCAACTCTGTTAGTTGAATGCACAGAACAGTAAGAAGTTTCACAGATTTCTTCTGTGCAGTTTTTATTTGAAAATATTCCTTTTCCACTATAGGCCGCATAGCGCCCTGAATGTCCAATTGCATTTTCTACAGAAAGAGTGTTTCAGAACTGCTCAATCAAAATTAAGGTTAAACTCTGTTAGTTGAATGCACAGAACAGAAAGAAGTTTCACAGAATGCTTCTGTGTAGTTTGTATTTGAAGGTATTACTTTTTCCGCTATAGGCCTCTTAGCGCTCCGAAGGTCCACTTGCATTTTCTACAGAAAGAGTGTTTCAGAACTTCTCAATCAAAAGTAAGGTTCAACTCCGTTATTTGAATGCACAGAACAGAGAGAAGTTTCACAGATAGCTTCTGTGTAGTTTTTATGTGAACTTTTTCCTTTTTCCACTATAGTCCTCTTAGCGCCCTGAATGTCCACTTGTATTTTCTACAGAAAGAGTGTTTCAGAACTGCTCAATCAAAATTGAGGTTCAACTCTGTTAGTTGAATGCACAGAACAGTAAGAAGTTTCACAGATTTCTTCTGTGCAGTTTTTATTTGAAAATATTCCTTTTCCACTATAGGCCTCTTAGCGCCCTGAATGTCCATTGCATTTTCTACAGAAAGAGTGTTTCAGAACTGCTCAATCAAAAGTAAAGTTAAACTCTGTTAGTTGAATGCAATGAACAGAAAGAAGTTTCACAGAATGCTTCTGTGTAGTTTTTATTTGAAGATATTACTTTTTCCGCTGTAGGCCTCTTAGCGCTCCGAAGGTCCACGTCCATTTTCTACAGAAAGAGTGTTTCAGAACTGCTCAATCAAAAGTAAGGTTCAACTCTGTTAGTTGAATGCACAGAACAGAAAGAAGTTTCACAGATTGCTTCTGTATAGTTTTTGTTTGAAGATATTCCTTTTTCTACTATGGGCCTCTTAGCGCCATGAATGTCCACTTGCATTTTCTACAGAAAGAGTGTTTCAGAACTGCTCAATCCAAACTAAGGTTCAACTCTGTTAGTTGAATGCACAGAACAGAGAGAAGTTTCACAGATATCTTCTGTGTAGTTTTTATTTGAACCTATTCCTTTTTCCACTATAGGCCTCTTAGCGCCCTGAATGTCCACTTGTATTTTCTACAGAAAGAGTGTTTCAGAACTGCTCAATCAAAACTAAGGTTCAACTCTGTTAGTTGAAAGCACAGAACAGAAAGAAGTTTCACAGATTGCTTCTTTGTAGTTTTTGTTTGAAGATATTCCCTTGTCCACTATAGGCCTCTTAGAGCCATGAATGTCCACTTGCATTTTCTACAGAAAGAGTGTTTCAGAACTGTTCAATCAAAATTAAGGTTCAACTGTGTTAGTTTAAAGAACAGAACCGTAAGAAGTTTCACAGATTGCTTCTGTGTAATTTTTATTTGAAGGTGTTCCTTTTTCCACCATAGGCCTCTTAGCGCCCTGAATGTCCACTTGCATTTTCTACAGAAAGGGTGTTTCAGAACTGCTCAATCAAATGTAAGGTTGAACTCTGTCAGTTGAATGCACAGAACTGTAAGATGTTTCACAGATAGCTTCTTTGTAGTTTTTATTTGAACATATACCTTTCTCAACTATAGGCCTCTTAGCGCCCTGAATGTTCACATGCATTTTCTGCAGAAAGAGTGTTTCATTACTTCTCAATATAAACTAAGGTTCAACTCTGTTAGTTGAATGCACAGAACAGTAAGAAGTTTCACAGATTTCTTCTGTGTAGTTTTTATTTGAACATATTCATTTTTCCGCTATAGGCCTCTTAGCGCCCTGAATGTTCACTTGCATTTTCTACAGAAAGAGTGTTTCAGAACTGCTCAATAATAACTAAGGTTCAACTCTGTTAGTTGAATGCACAGAACAGTAAGAAGTTTCGCAGATTGCTTCTGTGCAGTTTTTATTTGAAAATATTCCTTTTTCCAGTATAGGCCTCTTAGCTCCCTGAATGTCCAATTGCATTTTCTATAGAAAGGGTGTTTCAGAAGTGCTCAATCAAAAGTAAGGTTCAACTCTGTTAGATGAATGCAAAGAACAGAAAGAAGTTTCACAGAATCCTTCTGTGTAGTTTGTATTTGAAAGTATTCCTTTTTCCGCTATAGGCCTCTTAGCGCTCCGAAGGTCCACTTGCATTTTCTACAGAAAGAGTGTTTCAGAACTCCTCAATCAAAAGTAAGGTTCAAGTCCGTTAGTTGAATGCACAGAACAGACAGAAGTTTCACAGATAGATTCTGTGTAGTTTTTATGTGAACTTTTTCTTTTTTCCACTAGAGTCCTCTTAGCGCCTTGAATGTCCACTTGTATTTTCTACAGAAAGAGTGTTTCAGAACTGCTCAATCAAAACTGAGGTTCAACTCTGTTAGTTGAATGCACAGAACAGTAAGAAGTTTCACAGATTTCTTCTGTGCAGTTTTTATTTGAAAATATTCCTTTTCCACTATAGGCCGCATAGCGCCCTGAATGTCCAATTGCATTTTCTACAGAAAGAGTGTTTCAGAACTGCTCAATCAAAATTAAGGTTAAACTCTGTTAGTTGAATGCACAGAACAGAAAGAAGTTTCACAGAATGCTTCTGTGTAGTTTGTATTTGAAGGTATTACTTTTTCCGCTATAGGCCTCTTAGCGCTCCGAAGGTCCACTTGCATTTTCTACAGAAAGAGTGTTTCAGAACTTCTCAATCAAAAGTAAGGTTCAACTCCGTTATTTGAATGCACAGAACAGAGAGAAGTTTCACAGATAGCTTCTGTGTAGTTTTTATGTGAACTTTTTCCTTTTTCCACTATAGTCCTCTTAGCGCCCTG
>NW_022097087.1:0-21632 GCF_006542625.1 Nomascus leucogenys | reverse complement strand
TGAACGCTAAGGGCCTATAGAGGAAAAAGGGATATCTTCAAATAAAAACTACACAGAAGTATTCTGTGAAACTTCTTTGTGTTCTGTGCATTCAACTAACAGAGTTGAACCTTACTTTTGATTGAGCAGTTCTGAAACACTCTTTCTGTAGAAACTGCAAGTGGACATTCTGAAAGCTAAGGGGTCTACAGTGGAAGAAGGGATATCTTCAAATAAAAACTACACAGAATCGTTCTGCGAAACTTCTTCCTGTTCTGTGCATTCAACTAACAGAGTTGAAGCTCACATTTCATTGAGCAGTTCTGAAACACTCTTTTTGTAGAAACTGCAAGTTGTCATTCCTAGCGCTAAGGGTCCTATAGTGGAGAAAGGAACATCTCCAAATAAAAACTACACAGAAGCATTCTGTGAAACTTCTTACTGCTCTGTGCATTCAACTAACAGAGTTGAAGCTTACTTTTGATTGAACAGTTCTGAAACACTCTTTCTGTAGAAACTGCAAGTTGACATCCCGACAGCTAAAGGGCCTACAGTGGAAAAAGGGATATCTTCAAATAAAAACTACACAGAAGCATTCTGTGAAACTTCTTCCTGTTCTCTGCATTCAACTAACAGAGTTGAAGCTTACTTTTGACTGAGCAGTTCTGAAACACTCTTTATGTAGAAACTGCAAGTTGACATTCCTAGCGCTACAGGGCCTAAAGTGGAAAAAGGTTATGTTCAAATAAATCTACACAGAAGCATTCTGTGAAACTTCTTTCTGTTCTGTGCATTCAACTAACAGAGCTGAAGCTTACATTTGATTGAGCAGTTCTGAAACACTCTTTCTGAGAAACTCCAAGTGCACTTTCTGAAAGCTAAGGTTCCTATAGAGGAAAAAGGGATATCTTCAAATAAAATTACACAGAAGCGTTCTGTGAAACTTCTTTCTGTTCCGTTCATTCAACTAACAGAGTTGAAGCTTGCTTTTGATTGTGAGTTCTGAAACCTCTTTCTGTAGAAAGTGGAAGTGGACATTCAGAGCGCTGAGAGGCCTGTAGGGGAAAAAGGAATATCTTCAAATAAAAACTACACAGAAGCATTCTGTGAAACTTCTTTCTGTTCTGTGCATTCAGCTAACAGAGTTGAAGCAAACTATTGATTGAGCAGTTCTGTAACACTCTTTCTGTAGAAACTGCAAGTGGACATCTTGAAAGCTAAGGGGTCAATAGTGGAAAAAGGAATATCTTCAAATAAAAACTACACAGAAGCATTTTGTGAAACTCCGTTCTTTTCTGTGCATTCAAGTAACAGAGTTGAAGCTTACTTTTGATTGAGCAGTTCTGAAACACGCTTTCTGTAGAAACTGCATGTTGACATTTCGAGTGCCAAAGGGCCTATAGTGGAATACGGGATATCTTCAAATAAAAACTACACAGAAGCATTCTGTGCAACTTCTTTCTGTTCTCTGCATTCAACTAAAAGAGTTGAAGCTTACTTTTGATTCAGCAGTTCTGAAACACCCTTTCTGTAGAAACTGCAAGTGGACATTCGGAGCGCTAAGGGGTCAATAGGGGAAAAAGGAATATCTTCAAATAAAAACTACACAGAAGCATTTTGTGAAACTCCTTTCTGTTCTGTGCATTCAAGTAACAGAGTTGAAGCTTAGTTTTCATTGAGCAGTTCTGAAACTCTCTTTCTGTAGAAAGTGCATGTTGACATTTCGAGCGCCAAAGGGCCTATAGTGGAATAAGGTATATCTTCAAATAAAAACTACACAGAAGCATTCTGTGCAACTTCTTTCTGTTCTGTGCATTCAACTAACAGAGTTGAAGCTTACTTTTGATTCAGCAGTTCTGAAACACCCTTTCTGTAGAAACTGCAAGTGGACATTCGGAGCGCTAGAGGGCCTATAGTGGAAAAAGGAATAACTCCGAATAAAAACTACACAGAAGCATTCTGTGAAACTTCTTTCTGTTCTGTGCATTCAACTAACAGAGTTGAAGTTCAGTTTTGATTGAGCAGTTCTGAAACACTCTTTCTGTAGAAACTGCAAGTGGACATTCTGAACGCTAAAGGGCCTATAGTGGAAAAAGGAATATCTTCGAATAAAAACTACACAGAAGCATTCTGTGAAACTTCTTTCTGTTCTGTGCATTCAAGTAACAGAGTTGAAGCTGACTTTTGATTGAGGAGTTCTGAGTCACTCTTTCTGTAGAAACTGCAAGTTGACATTCATAGCGCTAGAGGGCCTATAGTGGAAAAAGGAATATCTTCAAATAAAAACTACAAAGAAGCATTCTGTGAAACTTCTTTCTGTTCTGTGCATTCAAGTAACAGAGTTGAAGCTGACTTTTGATTGAGGAGTTCTGAGTCACTCTTTCTGTAGAAACTGCAAGTTGACATTCATAGCGCTAAAGGGCCTATAGTGGAAAAAGTAATATCTTCAAATAAAAACTACAAAGAAGCATTCTGTGAAACTTCTTTCTGTTCTGTGCATTCAACTAACAGAGTTGAACCTTACTTTTGATAGAGCAGTTCTGAAACACCCTTTCTGTAGAAACTCCAAGTGCACATTCTGAACGCTAAGGGGCCTATAGAGGAAAAAGGGATATCTTCAAATAAAAACTACACAGAAGTATTCTGTGAAACTTCTTTGTGTTCTGTGCATTCAACTAACAGAGTTGAACCTTACTTTTGATTGAGCAGTTCTGAAACACTCTTTCTGTAGAAACTGCAAGTGGACATTCTGAAAGCTAAGGGGTCTACAGTGGAAGAAGGGATATCTTCAAATAAAAACTACACAGAATCGTTCTGCGAAACTTCTTCCTGTTCTGTGCATTCAACTAACAGAGTTGAAGCTCACATTTCATTGAGCAGTTCTGAAACACTCTTTTTGTAGAAACTGCAAGTTGTCATTCCTAGCGCTAAGGGTCCTATAGTGGAGAAAGGAACATCTCCAAATAAAAACTACACAGAAGCATTCTGTGAAACTTCTTACTGCTCTGTGCATTCAACTAACAGAGTTGAAGCTTACTTTTGATTGAACAGTTCTGAAACACTCTTTCTGTAGAAACTGCAAGTTGACATCCCGACAGCTAAAGGGCCTACAGTGGAAAAAGGGATATCTTCAAATAAAAACTACACAGAAGCATTCTGTGAAACTTCTTCCTGTTCTCTGCATTCAACTAACAGAGTTGAAGCTTACTTTTGACTGAGCAGTTCTGAAACACTCTTTATGTAGAAACTGCAAGTTGACATTCCTAGCGCTACAGGGCCTAAAGTGGAAAAAGGGTTATGTTCAAATAAATCTACACAGAAGCATTCTGTGAAACTTCTTTCTGTTCTGTGCATTCAACTAACAGAGCTGAAGCTTACATTTGATTGAGCAGTTCTGAAACACTCTTTCTGAGAAACTCCAAGTGCACTTTCTGAAAGCTAAGGTTCCTATAGAGGAAAAAGGGATATCTTCAAATAAAAATTACACAGAAGCGTTCTGTGAAACTTCTTTCTGTTCCGTTCATTCAACTAACAGAGTTGAAGCTTGCTTTTGATTGTGTAGTTCTGAAACACTCTTTCTGTAGAAAGTGGAAGTGGACATTCAGAGCGCTGAGAGGCCTGTAGGGGAAAAAGGAATATCTTCAAATAAAAACTACACAGAAGCATTCTGTGAAACTTCTTTCTGTTCTGTGCATTCAGCTAACAGAGTTGAAGCAAACTATTGATTGAGCAGTTCTGTAACACTCTTTCTGTAGAAACTGCAAGTGGACATCTTGAAAGCTAAGGGGTCAATAGTGGAAAAAGGAATATCTTCAAATAAAAACTACACAGAAGCATTTTGTGAAACTCCGTTCTTTTCTGTGCATTCAAGTAACAGAGTTGAAGCTTACTTTTGATTGAGCAGTTCTGAAACACGCTTTCTGTAGAAACTGCATGTTGACATTTCGAGTGCCAAAGGGCCTATAGTGGAATACGGGATATCTTCAAATAAAAACTACACAGAAGCATTCTGTGCAACTTCTTTCTGTTCTCTGCATTCAACTAAAAGAGTTGAAGCTTACTTTTGATTCAGCAGTTCTGAAACACCCTTTCTGTAGAAACTGCAAGTGGACATTCGGAGCGCTAAGGGGTCAATAGGGGAAAAAGGAATATCTTCAAATAAAAACTACACAGAAGCATTTTGTGAAACTCCTTTCTGTTCTGTGCATTCAAGTAACAGAGTTGAAGCTTAGTTTTCATTGAGCAGTTCTGAAACTCTCTTTCTGTAGAAAGTGCATGTTGACATTTCGAGCGCCAAAGGGCCTATAGTGGAATAAGGTATATCTTCAAATAAAAACTACACAGAAGCATTCTGTGCAACTTCTTTCTGTTCTGTGCATTCAACTAACAGAGTTGAAGCTTACTTTTGATTCAGCAGTTCTGAAACACCCTTTCTGTAGAAACTGCAAGTGGACATTCGGAGCGCTAAGGGGCCTATAGTGGAAAAAGGAATAACTCCGAATAAAAACTACACAGAAGCATTCTGTGAAACTTCTTTCTGTTCTGTGCATTCAAGTAACAGAGTTGAAGCTGACTTTTGATTGAGGAGTTCTGAGTCACTCTTTCTGTAGAAACTGCAAGTTGACATTCATAGCGCTAGAGGCCTATAGTGGAAAAAGGAATATCTTCAAATAAAAACTACAAAGAAGCATTCTGTGAAACTTCTTTCTGTTCTGTGCATTCAAGTAACAGAGTTGAAGCTGACTTTTGATTGAGGAGTTCTGAGTCACTCTTTCTGTAGAAACTGCAAGTTGACATTCATAGCGCTAAAGGGCCTATAGTGGAAAAAGTAATATCTTCAAATAAAAACTACAAAGAAGCATTCTGTGAAACTTCTTTCTGTTCTGTGCATTCAACTAACAGAGTTGAACCTTACTTTTGATAGAGCAGTTCTGAAACACCCTTTCTGTAGAAACTCCAAGTGCACATTCTGAACGCTAAGGGGCCTATAGAGGAAAAAGGGATATCTTCAAATAAAAACTACACAGAAGTATTCTGTGAAACTTCTTTCTGTTCTGTGCATTCAACTAACAGAGTTGAACCTTACTTTTGATTGAGCAGTTCTGAAACACTCTTTCTGTAGAAACTGCAAGTGGACATTCTGAAAGCTAAGGGGTCTACAGTGGAAGAAGGGATATCTTCAAATAAAAACTACACAGAATCGTTCTGCGAAACTTCTTCCTGTTCTGTGCATTCAACTAACAGAGTTGAAGCTCACATTTCATTGAGCAGTTCTGAAACACTCTTTTTGTAGAAACTGCAAGTTGTCATTCCTAGCGCTAAGGGTCCTATAGTGGAGAAAGGAACATCTCCAAATAAAAACTACACAGAAGCATTCTGTGAAACTTCTTACTGCTCTGTGCATTCAACTAACAGAGTTGAAGCTTACTTTTGATTGAACAGTTCTGAAACACTCTTTCTGTAGAAACTGCAAGTTGACATCCCGACAGCTAAAGGGCCTACAGTGGAAAAAGGGATATCTTCAAATAAAAACTACACAGAAGCATTCTGTGAAACTTCTTCCTGTTCTCTGCATTCAACTAACAGAGTTGAAGCTTACTTTTGACTGAGCAGTTCTGAAACACTCTTTATGTAGAAACTGCAAGTTGACATTCCTAGCGCTACAGGGCCTAAAGTGGAAAAAGGGTTATGTTCAAATAAATCTACACAGAAGCATTCTGTGAAACTTCTTTCTGTTCTGTGCATTCAACTAACAGAGCTGAAGCTTACATTTGATTGAGCAGTTCTGAAACACTCTTTCTGAGAAACTCCAAGTGCACTTTCTGAAAGCTAAGGTTCCTATAGAGGAAAAAGGGATATCTTCAAATAAAAATTACACAGAAGCGTTCTGTGAAACTTCTTTCTGTTCCGTTCATTCAACTAACAGAGTTGAAGCTTGCTTTTGATTGTGTAGTTCTGAAACACTCTTTCTGTAGAAAGTGGAAGTGGACATTCAGAGCGCTGAGAGGCCTGTAGGGGAAAAAGGAATATCTTCAAATAAAAACTACACAGAAGCATTCTGTGAAACTTCTTTCTGTTCTGTGCATTCAGCTAACAGAGTTGAAGCAAACTATTGATTGAGCAGTTCTGTAACACTCTTTCTGTAGAAACTGCAAGTGGACATCTTGAAAGCTAAGGGGTCAATAGTGGAAAAAGGAATATCTTCAAATAAAAACTACACAGAAGCATTTTGTGAAACTCCGTTCTTTTCTGTGCATTCAAGTAACAGAGTTGAAGCTTACTTTTGATTGAGCAGTTCTGAAACACGCTTTCTGTAGAAACTGCATGTTGACATTTCGAGTGCCAAAGGGCCTATAGTGGAATACGGGATATCTTCAAATAAAAACTACACAGAAGCATTCTGTGCAACTTCTTTCTGTTCTCTGCATTCAACTAAAAGAGTTGAAGCTTACTTTTGATTCAGCAGTTCTGAAACACCCTTTCTGTAGAAACTGCAAGTGGACATTCGGAGCGCTAAGGGGTCAATAGTGGAAAAAGGAATATCTTCAAATAAAAACTACACAGAAGCATTTTGTGAAACTCCTTTCTGTTCTGTGCATTCAAGTAACAGAGTTGAAGCTTAGTTTTCATTGAGCAGTTCTGAAACTCTCTTTCTGTAGAAAGTGCATGTTGACATTTCGAGCGCCAAAGGGCCTATAGTGGAATAAGGTATATCTTCAAATAAAAACTACACAGAAGCATTCTGTGCAACTTCTTTCTGTTCTGTGCATTCAACTAACAGAGTTGAAGCTTACTTTTGATTCAGCAGTTC
Source organism: Nomascus leucogenys (assembly GCF_006542625.1). Lineage (NCBI taxonomy): Eukaryota > Metazoa > Chordata > Mammalia > Primates > Hylobatidae > Nomascus > Nomascus leucogenys. Next base: position 14,842 of record NW_022097087.1, on the reverse strand, counting down.
TGAAACACCCTTTCTGTAGAAACTGCAAGTGGACATTCGGAGCGCTAAGGGGCCTATAGTGGAAAAAGGAATAACTCCGAATAAAAACTACACAGAAGCATTCTGTGAAACTTCTTTCTGTTCTGTGCATTCAACTAACAGAGTTGAAGTTCAGTTTTGATTGAGCAGTTCTGAAACACTCTTTCTGTAGAAACTGCAAGTGGACATTCTGAACGCTAAAGGGCCTATAGTGGAAAAAGGAATATCTTCGAATAAAAACTACACAGAAGCATTCTGTGAAACTTCTTTCTGTTCTGTGCATTCAAGTAACAGAGTTGAAGCTTACTTTTGATTGAGGAGTTCTGATTCACTCTTTCTGTAGAAACTGCAAGTTGACATTCTTAGCGCTAAGGGCCTATAGTGGAAAAAGGAATATCTTCAAATAAAAACTACAAAGAAGCATTCTGTGAAACTTCTTTCTGTTCTGTGCATTCAACTAACAGAGTTGAAGCTTACTTTTGATTGAGCAGTTCTGAAACACTCTTTCTGTAGAAACTGCAAGTGACATTCTGACGCTAAGGGCCTATAGTGGAAAAAGGATATCTTCAAATAAAAACTACACAGAAGCATTCTGTGAAACTTCTTCTGTTCTGTGCATTCAACTAACAGAGTTGAACTTACTTTTGATGAGCAGTTCTGAAACACTTTTGTAGAAACTCAAGTGACATTCGAAGCTAAGGGCTAAGGGAAAAAGGAATCTCAAATAAAAACTACACAGAACTTGAAACTCTTTCTGTGCATTAACAGAGTGAATCTTGACAGTTCTGAAACACTCTTTCTGTAGAAACTGCAAGTTGACATTCAAGCTAAGGGCCTAAGTGGAAAAAGGATATCTTCAAATAAAAACTACACAGAAGCATTCTGTGAAACTTCTTCTGTTCTGTGCATTCAACTAACAGAGTTGAAGCTTACTTTTGATTGAGCAGTTCTGAAACACTCTTTCTGTAGAAACTGCAAGTTGACATTCATAGCGCTAAAGGGCCTATAGTGGAAAAAGGAATATCTTCAAATAAAAAAACTACAACAGAAGCATTCTGTGAAACTTCTTTCTGTTCTGTGCATTCAACTAACAGAGTTTGAAGCTTACTTTTGATTGAGCAGTTCTGAAACACTCTTTCTGTAGAAACTGCAAGTGGACATTCGAGCGCTAAGGGCCTATAGTGGAAAAAGGAATATCTTCAAATAAAAACTACACAGAAGCATTCTGTGAAACTTCTTTCTGTTCTGTGCATTCAACTAACAGAGTTGAAGCTTACTTTTGATTGAGCAGTTCTGAAACACTCTTTCTGTAGAAACTGCAAGTGACATTCGACGCTAAGGGCCTATAGTGGAAAAAGGAATATCTCAAATAAAAACTACACAGAAGCATTCTGTGAAACTTCTTTCTGTTCTGTGCATTCAACTAACAGAGTTGAAGCATTTGATTGAGCAGTTCTGAACACCTTTCTGTAGAAACTGGCTAAGTGGAATATCAATAAACTACACAGAAGCATTCTGTGAAACTTCTTTCTGTTCTGTGCATTCAATAACAGAGTTGAAGTATTTTGATTGAGAGTTCTGACACTTTCTGTAGAAACTGCAAGTGACATTCAACGCTAAGGCCTATAGTGGAAAAAGGAATATCTTCAATAAAAACTACAAGAAGCATTCTGTGAAACTTCTTTCTGTTCTGTGCATTCAAGTAACAGAGTTGAAGCTGACTTTTGATTGAGGAGTTCTGAGTCACTCTTTCTGTAGAAACTGCAAGTTGACATTCATAGCGCTAAAGGGCCTATAGTGGAAAAAGTAATATCTTCAAATAAAAACTACAAAGAAGCATTCTGTGAAACTTCTTTCTGTTCTGTGCATTCAACTAACAGAGTTGAACCTTACTTTTGATAGAGCAGTTCTGAAACACCCTTTCTGTAGAAACTCCAAGTGCACATTCTGAACGCTAAGGGGCCTATAGAGGAAAAAGGGATATCTTCAAATAAAAACTACACAGAAGTATTCTGTGAAACTTCTTTGTGTTCTGTGCATTCAACTAACAGAGTTGAACCTTACTTTTGATTGAGCAGTTCTGAAACACTCTTTCTGTAGAAACTGCAAGTGGACATTCTGAAAGCTAAGGGGTCTACAGTGGAAGAAGGGATATCTTCAAATAAAAACTACACAGAATCGTTCTGCGAAACTTCTTCCTGTTCTGTGCATTCAACTAACAGAGTTGAAGCTCACATTTCATTGAGCAGTTCTGAAACACTCTTTTTGTAGAAACTGCAAGTTGTCATTCCTAGCGCTAAGGGTCCTATAGTGGAGAAAGGAACATCTCCAAATAAAAACTACACAGAAGCATTCTGTGAAACTTCTTACTGCTCTGTGCATTCAACTAACAGAGTTGAAGCTTACTTTTGATTGAACAGTTCTGAAACACTCTTTCTGTAGAAACTGCAAGTTGACATCCCGACAGCTAAAGGGCCTACAGTGGAAAAAGGGATATCTTCAAATAAAAACTACACAGAAGCATTCTGTGAAACTTCTTCCTGTTCTCTGCATTCAACTAACAGAGTTGAAGCTTACTTTTGACTGAGCAGTTCTGAAACACTCTTTATGTAGAAACTGCAAGTTGACATTCCTAGCGCTACAGGGCCTAAAGTGGAAAAAGGGTTATGTTCAAATAAATCTACACAGAAGCATTCTGTGAAACTTCTTTCTGTTCTGTGCATTCAACTAACAGAGCTGAAGCTTACATTTGATTGAGCAGTTCTGAAACACTCTTTCTGAGAAACTCCAAGTGCACTTTCTGAAAGCTAAGGTTCCTATAGAGGAAAAAGGGATATCTTCAAATAAAAATTACACAGAAGCGTTCTGTGAAACTTCTTTCTGTTCCGTTCATTCAACTAACAGAGTTGAAGCTTGCTTTTGATTGTGTAGTTCTGAAACACTCTTTCTGTAGAAAGTGGAAGTGGACATTCAGAGCGCTGAGAGGCCTGTAGGGGAAAAAGGAATATCTTCAAATAAAAACTACACAGAAGCATTCTGTGAAACTTCTTTCTGTTCTGTGCATTCAGCTAACAGAGTTGAAGCAAACTATTGATTGAGCAGTTCTGTAACACTCTTTCTGTAGAAACTGCAAGTGGACATCTTGAAAGCTAAGGGGTCAATAGTGGAAAAAGGAATATCTTCAAATAAAAACTACACAGAAGCATTTTGTGAAACTCCGTTCTTTTCTGTGCATTCAAGTAACAGAGTTGAAGCTTACTTTTGATTGAGCAGTTCTGAAACACGCTTTCTGTAGAAACTGCATGTTGACATTTCGAGTGCCAAAGGGCCTATAGTGGAATACGGGATATCTTCAAATAAAAACTACACAGAAGCATTCTGTGCAACTTCTTTCTGTTCTCTGCATTCAACTAAAAGAGTTGAAGCTTACTTTTGATTCAGCAGTTCTGAAACACCCTTTCTGTAGAAACTGCAAGTGGACATTCGGAGCGCTAAGGGGTCAATAGGGGAAAAAGGAATATCTTCAAATAAAAACTACACAGAAGCATTTTGTGAAACTCCTTTCTGTTCTGTGCATTCAAGTAACAGAGTTGAAGCTTAGTTTTCATTGAGCAGTTCTGAAACTCTCTTTCTGTAGAAAGTGCATGTTGACATTTCGAGCGCCAAAGGGCCTATAGTGGAATAAGGTATATCTTCAAATAAAAACTACACAGAAGCATTCTGTGCAACTTCTTTCTGTTCTGTGCATTCAACTAACAGAGTTGAAGCTTACTTTTGATTCAGCAGTTCTGAAACACCCTTTCTGTAGAAACTGCAAGTGGACATTCGGAGCGCTAAGGGCCTATAGTGGAAAAAGGAATAACTCCGAATAAAAACTACACAGAAGCATTCTGTGAAACTTCTTTCTGTTCTGTGCATTCAACTAACAGAGTTGAAGTTCAGTTTTGATTGAGCAGTTCTGAAACACTCTTTCTGTAGAAACTGCAAGTGGACATTCTGAACGCTAAAGGGCCTATAGTGGAAAAAGGAATATCTTCGAATAAAAACTACACAGAAGCATTCTGTGAAACTTCTTTCTGTTCTGTGCATTCAAGTAACAGAGTTGAAGCTGACTTTTGATTGAGGAGTTCTGAGTCACTCTTTCTGTAGAAACTGCAAGTTGACATTCATAGCGCTAAAGGGCCTATAGTGGAAAAAGAATATCTTCAAATAAAAACTACAAAGAAGCATTCTGTGAAACTTCTTTCTGTTCTGTGCATTCAACTAACAGAGTTGAACCTTACTTTTGATAGAGCAGTTCTGAAACACCCTTTCTGTAGAAACTCCAAGTGCACATTCTGAACGCTAAGGGGCCTATAGAGGAAAAAGGGATATCTTCAAATAAAAACTACACAGAAGTATTCTGTGAAACTTCTTTGTGTTCTGTGCATTCAACTAACAGAGTTGAACCTTACTTTTGATTGAGCAGTTCTGAAACACTCTTTCTGTAGAAACTGCAAGTGGACATTCTGAAAGCTAAGGGGTCTACAGTGGAAGAAGGGATATCTTCAAATAAAAACTACACAGAATCGTTCTGCGAAACTTCTTCCTGTTCTGTGCATTCAACTAACAGAGTTGAAGCTCACATTTCATTGAGCAGTTCTGAAACACTCTTTTTGTAGAAACTGCAAGTTGTCATTCCTAGCGCTAAGGGTCCTATAGTGGAGAAAGGAACATCTCCAAATAAAAACTACACAGAAGCATTCTGTGAAACTTCTTACTGCTCTGTGCATTCAACTAACAGAGTTGAAGCTTACTTTTGATTGAACAGTTCTGAAACACTCTTTCTGTAGAAACTGCAAGTTGACATCCCGACAGCTAAAGGGCCTACAGTGGAAAAAGGGATATCTTCAAATAAAAACTACACAGAAGCATTCTGTGAAACTTCTTCCTGTTCTCTGCATTCAACTAACAGAGTTGAAGCTTACTTTTGACTGAGCAGTTCTGAAACACTCTTTATGTAGAAACTGCAAGTTGACATTCCTAGCGCTACAGGGCCTAAAGTGGAAAAAGGGTTATGTTCAAATAAATCTACACAGAAGCATTCTGTGAAACTTCTTTCTGTTCTGTGCATTCAACTAACAGAGCTGAAGCTTACATTTGATTGAGCAGTTCTGAAACACTCTTTCTGAGAAACTCCAAGTGCACTTTCTGAAAGCTAAGGTTCCTATAGAGGAAAAAGGGATATCTTCAAATAAAAATTACACAGAAGCGTTCTGTGAAACTTCTTTCTGTTCCGTTCATTCAACTAACAGAGTTGAAGCTTGCTTTTGATTGTGTAGTTCTGAAACACTCTTTCTGTAGAAAGTGGAAGTGGACATTCAGAGCGCTGAGAGGCCTGTAGGGGAAAAAGGAATATCTTCAAATAAAAACTACACAGAAGCATTCTGTGAAACTTCTTTCTGTTCTGTGCATTCAGCTAACAGAGTTGAAGCAAACTATTGATTGAGCAGTTCTGTAACACTCTTTCTGTAGAAACTGCAAGTGGACATCTTGAAAGCTAAGGGGTCAATAGTGGAAAAAGGAATATCTTCAAATAAAAACTACACAGAAGCATTTTGTGAAACTCCGTTCTTTTCTGTGCATTCAAGTAACAGAGTTGAAGCTTACTTTTGATTGAGCAGTTCTGAAACACGCTTTCTGTAGAAACTGCATGTTGACATTTCGAGTGCCAAAGGGCCTATAGTGGAATACGGGATATCTTCAAATAAAAACTACACAGAAGCATTCTGTGCAACTTCTTTCTGTTCTCTGCATTCAACTAAAAGAGTTGAAGCTTACTTTTGATTCAGCAGTTCTGAAACACCCTTTCTGTAGAAACTGCAAGTGGACATTCGGAGCGCTAAGGGGTCAATAGGGGAAAAAGGAATATCTTCAAATAAAAACTACACAGAAGCATTTTGTGAAACTCCTTTCTGTTCTGTGCATTCAAGTAACAGAGTTGAAGCTTAGTTTTCATTGAGCAGTTCTGAAACTCTCTTTCTGTAGAAAGTGCATGTTGACATTTCGAGCGCCAAAGGGCCTATAGTGGAATAAGGTATATCTTCAAATAAAAACTACACAGAAGCATTCTGTGCAACTTCTTTCTGTTCTGTGCATTCAACTAACAGAGTTGAAGCTTACTTTTGATTCAGCAGTTCTGAAACACCCTTTCTGTAGAAACTGCAAGTGGACATTCGAGCGCTAAGGGCCTATAGTGGAAAAAGAATAACTCCGAATAAAAACTACACAGAAGCATTCTGTGAAACTTCTTTCTGTTCTGTGCATTCAACTAACAGAGTTGAAGTTCAGTTTTGATTGAGCAGTTCTGAAACACTCTTTCTGTAGAAACTGCAAGTGGACATTCTGAACGCTAAAGGGCCTATAGTGGAAAAAGGAATATCTTCGAATAAAAACTACACAGAAGCATTCTGTGAAACTTCTTTCTGTTCTGTGCATTCAAGTAACAGAGTTGAAGCTGACTTTATGAATTCTGACACTTTCTGTAGAAACAAAAAAATAAAAAAAAAAAAAAAAAAAAAAATTCTGAAATTCTTTCTGTGCATTCAAGTAACAGAGTTGAAGCTGACTTTTGATTGAGGAGTTCTGAGTCACTCTTTCTGTAGAAACTGCAAGTTGACATTCATAGCGCTAAAGGGCCTATAGTGGAAAAAGTAATATCTTCAAATAAAAACTACAAAGAAGCATTCTGTGAAACTTCTTTCTGTTCTGTGCATTCAACTAAGAGAGTTGAACCTTACTTTTGATAGAGCAGTTCTGAAACACCCTTTCTGTAGAAACTCCAAGTGCACATTCTGAACGCTAAGGGGCCTATAGAGGAAAAAGGGATATCTTCAAATAAAAACTACACAGAAGTATTCTGTGAAACTTCTTTGTGTTCTGTGCATTCAACTAACAGAGTTGAACCTTACTTTTGATTGAGCAGTTCTGAAACACTCTTTCTGTAGAAACTGCAAGTGGACATTCTGAAAGCTAAGGGGTCTACAGTGGAAGAAGGGATATCTTCAAATAAAAACTACACAGAATCGTTCTGCGAAACTTCTTCCTGTTCTGTGCATTCAACTAACAGAGTTGAAGCTCACATTTCATTGAGCAGTTCTGAAACACTCTTTTTGTAGAAACTGCAAGTTGTCATTCCTAGCGCTAAGGGTCCTATAGTGGAGAAAGGAACATCTCCAAATAAAAACTACACAGAAGCATTCTGTGAAACTTCTTACTGCTCTGTGCATTCAACTAACAGAGTTGAAGCTTACTTTTGATTGAACAGTTCTGAAACACTCTTTCTGTAGAAACTGCAAGTTGACATCCCGACAGCTAAAGGGCCTACAGTGGAAAAAGGGATATCTTCAAATAAAAACTACACAGAAGCATTCTGTGAAACTTCTTCCTGTTCTCTGCATTCAACTAACAGAGTTGAAGCTTACTTTTGACTGAGCAGTTCTGAAACACTCTTTATGTAGAAACTGCAAGTTGACATTCCTAGCGCTACAGGGCCTAAAGTGGAAAAAGGGTTATGTTCAAATAAATCTACACAGAAGCATTCTGTGAAACTTCTTTCTGTTCTGTGCATTCAACTAACAGAGCTGAAGCTTACATTTGATTGAGCAGTTCTGAAACACTCTTTCTGAGAAACTCCAAGTGCACTTTCTGAAAGCTAAGGTTCCTATAGAGGAAAAAGGGATATCTTCAAATAAAAATTACACAGAAGCGTTCTGTGAAACTTCTTTCTGTTCCGTTCATTCAACTAACAGAGTTGAAGCTTGCTTTTGATTGTGTAGTTCTGAAACACTCTTTCTGTAGAAAGTGGAAGTGGACATTCAGAGCGCTGAGAGGCCTGTAGGGGAAAAAGGAATATCTTCAAATAAAAACTACACAGAAGCATTCTGTGAAACTTCTTTCTGTTCTGTGCATTCAGCTAACAGAGTTGAAGCAAACTATTGATTGAGCAGTTCTGTAACACTCTTTCTGTAGAAACTGCAAGTGGACATCTTGAAAGCTAAGGGGTCAATAGTGGAAAAAGGAATATCTTCAAATAAAAACTACACAGAAGCATTTTGTGAAACTCCGTTCTTTTCTGTGCATTCAAGTAACAGAGTTGAAGCTTACTTTTGATTGAGCAGTTCTGAAACACGCTTTCTGTAGAAACTGCATGTTGACATTTCGAGTGCCAAAGGGCCTATAGTGGAATACGGGATATCTTCAAATAAAAACTACACAGAAGCATTCTGTGCAACTTCTTTCTGTTCTCTGCATTCAACTAAAAGAGTTGAAGCTTACTTTTGATTCAGCAGTTCTGAAACACCCTTTCTGTAGAAACTGCAAGTGGACATTCGGAGCGCTAAGGGGTCAATAGGGGAAAAAGGAATATCTTCAAATAAAAACTACACAGAAGCATTTTGTGAAACTCCTTTCTGTTCTGTGCATTCAAGTAACAGAGTTGAAGCTTAGTTTTCATTGAGCAGTTCTGAAACTCTCTTTCTGTAGAAAGTGCATGTTGACATTTCGAGCGCCAAAGGGCCTATAGTGGAATAAGGTATATCTTCAAATAAAAACTACACAGAAGCATTCTGTGAAACTTCTTTCTGTTCTGTGCATTCAACTAACAGAGTTGAAGCTTACTTTTGATTCAGCAGTTCTGAAACACCTTTCTGTAGAAACTGCAAGTGGACATTCGGAGCGCTAAGGGCCTATAGTGGAAAAAGGAATAACTCCGAATAAAAACTACACAGAAGCATTCTGTGAAACTTCTTTCTGTTCTGTGCATTCAACTAACAGAGTTGAAGTTCAGTTTTGATTGAGCAGTTCTGAAACACTCTTTCTGTAGAAACTGCAAGTGGACATTCTGAACGCTAAAGGGCCTATAGTGGAAAAAGGAATATCTTCGAATAAAAACTACAAAGAAGCATTCTGTGAAACTTCTTTCTGTTCTGTGCATTCAACTAACAGAGTTGAAGCTGACTTTTGATTGAGGAGTTCTGAGTCACTCTTTCTGTAGAAACTGCAAGTTGACATTCATAGCGCTAAAGGGCCTATAGTGGAAAAAGTAATATCTTCAAATAAAAACTACAAAGAAGCATTCTGTGAAACTTCTTTCTGTTCTGTGCATTCAACTAAGAGAGTTGAACCTTACTTTTGATAGAGCAGTTCTGAAACACCCTTTCTGTAGAAACTCCAAGTGCACATTCTGAACGCTAAGGGGCCTATAGAGGAAAAAGGGATATCTTCAAATAAAAACTACACAGAAGTATTCTGTGAAACTTCTTTGTGTTCTGTGCATTCAACTAACAGAGTTGAACCTTACTTTTGATTGAGCAGTTCTGAAACACTCTTTCTGTAGAAACTGCAAGTGGACATTCTGAAAGCTAAGGGGTCTACAGTGGAAGAAGGGATATCTTCAAATAAAAACTACACAGAATCGTTCTGCGAAACTTCTTCCTGTTCTGTGCATTCAACTAACAGAGTTGAAGCTCACATTTCATTGAGCAGTTCTGAAACACTCTTTTTGTAGAAACTGCAAGTTGTCATTCCTAGCGCTAAGGGTCCTATAGTGGAGAAAGGAACATCTCCAAATAAAAACTACACAGAAGCATTCTGTGAAACTTCTTACTGCTCTGTGCATTCAACTAACAGAGTTGAAGCTTACTTTTGATTGAACAGTTCTGAAACACTCTTTCTGTAGAAACTGCAAGTTGACATCCCGACAGCTAAAGGGCCTACAGTGGAAAAAGGGATATCTTCAAATAAAAACTACACAGAAGCATTCTGTGAAACTTCTTCCTGTTCTCTGCATTCAACTAACAGAGTTGAAGCTTACTTTTGACTGAGCAGTTCTGAAACACTCTTTATGTAGAAACTGCAAGTTGACATTCCTAGCGCTACAGGGCCTAAAGTGGAAAAAGGGTTATGTTCAAATAAATCTACACAGAAGCATTCTGTGAAACTTCTTTCTGTTCTGTGCATTCAACTAACAGAGCTGAAGCTTACATTTGATTGAGCAGTTCTGAAACACTCTTTCTGAGAAACTCCAAGTGCACTTTCTGAAAGCTAAGGTTCCTATAGAGGAAAAAGGGATATCTTCAAATAAAAATTACACAGAAGCGTTCTGTGAAACTTCTTTCTGTTCCGTTCATTCAACTAACAGAGTTGAAGCTTGCTTTTGATTGTGTAGTTCTGAAACACTCTTTCTGTAGAAAGTGGAAGTGGACATTCAGAGCGCTGAGAGGCCTGTAGGGGAAAAAGGAATATCTTCAAATAAAAACTACACAGAAGCATTCTGTGAAACTTCTTTCTGTTCTGTGCATTCAGCTAACAGAGTTGAAGCAAACTATTGATTGAGCAGTTCTGTAACACTCTTTCTGTAGAAACTGCAAGTGGACATCTTGAAAGCTAAGGGGTCAATAGTGGAAAAAGGAATATCTTCAAATAAAAACTACACAGAAGCATTTTGTGAAACTCCTTTCTTTTCTGTGCATTCAAGTAACAGAGTTGAAGCTTACTTTTGATTGAGCAGTTCTGAAACACGCTTTCTGTAGAAACTGCATGTTGACATTTCGAGTGCCAAAGGGCCTATAGTGGAATACGGGATATCTTCAAATAAAAACTACACAGAAGCATTCTGTGCAACTTCTTTCTGTTCTCTGCATTCAACTAAAAGAGTTGAAGCTTACTTTTGATTCAGCAGTTCTGAAACACCCTTTCTGTAGAAACTGCAAGTGGACATTCGGAGCGCTAAGGGGTCAATAGGGAAAAAGGAATATCTTCAAATAAAAACTACACAGAAGCATTTTGTGAAACTCCTTTCTGTTCTGTGCATTCAAGTAACAGAGTTGAAGCTTAGTTTTCATTGAGCAGTTCTGAAACTCTCTTTCTGTAGAAAGTGCATGTTGACATTTCGAGCGCCAAAGGGCCTATAGTGGAATAAGGTATATCTTCAAATAAAAACTACACAGAAGCATTCTGTGCAACTTCTTTCTGTTCTGTGCATTCAACTAACAGAGTTGAAGCTTACTTTTGATTGAGCAGTTCTGAAACACTCTTTCTGTAGAAACTGCAAGTGGACATTCTGAACGCTAAAGGGCCTATAGTGGAAAAAGGAATAACTCCGAATAAAAACTACACAGAAGCATTCTGTGAAACTTCTTTCTGTTCTGTGCATTCAACTAACAGAGTTGAAGTTCAGTTTTGATTGAGCAGTTCTGAAACACTCTTTCTGTAGAAACTGCAAGTGGACATTCTGAACGCTAAAGGGCCTATAGTGGAAAAAGGAATATCTTCAATAAAACTACAAGAAGCATTCTGTGAAACTTCTTTCTGTTCTGTGCATTCAAGTAACAGAGTTGAAGCTGACTTTTGATTGAGGAGTTCTGAGTCACTCTTTCTGTAGAAACTGCAAGTTGACATTCATAGCGCTAAAGGGCCTATAGTGGAAAAAGTAATATCTTCAAATAAAAACTACAAAGAAGCATTCTGTGAAACTTCTTTCTGTTCTGTGCATTCAACTAAGAGAGTTGAACCTTACTTTTGATAGAGCAGTTCTGAAACACCCTTTCTGTAGAAACTCCAAGTGCACATTCTGAACGCTAAGGGGCCTATAGAGGAAAAAGGGATATCTTCAAATAAAAACTACACAGAAGTATTCTGTGAAACTTCTTTGTGTTCTGTGCATTCAACTAACAGAGTTGAACCTTACTTTTGATTGAGCAGTTCTGAAACACTCTTTCTGTAGAAACTGCAAGTGGACATTCTGAAAGCTAAGGGGTCTACAGTGGAAGAAGGGATATCTTCAAATAAAAACTACACAGAATCGTTCTGCGAAACTTCTTCCTGTTCTGTGCATTCAACTAACAGAGTTGAAGCTCACATTTCATTGAGCAGTTCTGAAACACTCTTTTTGTAGAAACTGCAAGTTGTCATTCCTAGCGCTAAGGGTCCTATAGTGGAGAAAGGAACATCTCCAAATAAAAACTACACAGAAGCATTCTGTGAAACTTCTTACTGCTCTGTGCATTCAACTAACAGAGTTGAAGCTTACTTTTGATTGAACAGTTCTGAAACACTCTTTCTGTAGAAACTGCAAGTTGACATCCCGACAGCTAAAGGGCCTACAGTGGAAAAAGGGATATCTTCAAATAAAAACTACACAGAAGCATTCTGTGAAACTTCTTCCTGTTCTCTGCATTCAACTAACAGAGTTGAAGCTTACTTTTGACTGAGCAGTTCTGAAACACTCTTTATGTAGAAACTGCAAGTTGACATTCCTAGCGCTACAGGGCCTAAAGTGGAAAAAGGTTATGTTCAAATAAATCTACACAGAAGCATTCTGTGAAACTTCTTTCTGTTCTGTGCATTCAACTAACAGAGCTGAAGCTTACATTTGATTGAGCAGTTCTGAAACACTCTTTCTGAGAAACTCCAAGTGCACTTTCTGAAAGCTAAGGTTCCTATAGAGGAAAAAGGGATATCTTCAAATAAAAATTACACAGAAGCGTTCTGTGAAACTTCTTTCTGTTCCGTTCATTCAACTAACAGAGTTGAAGCTTGCTTTTGATTGTGAGTTCTGAAACACTCTTTCTGTAGAAAGTGGAAGTGGACATTCAGAGCGCTGAGAGGCCTGTAGGGAAAAAGGAATATCTTCAAATAAAAACTACACAGAAGCATTCTGTGAAACTTCTTTCTGTTCTGTGCATTCAGCTAACAGAGTTGAAGCAACTATTGATTGAGCAGTTCTGTAACACTCTTTCTGTAGAAACTGCAAGTGGACATTCTGAAAGCTAAGGGGTCAATAGTGGAAAAAGGAATATCTTCAAATAAAAACTACACAGAAGCATTTTGTGAAACTCCGTTCTTTTCTGTGCATTCAAGTAACAGAGTTGAAGCTTACTTTTGATTGAGCAGTTCTGAAACACGCTTTCTGTAGAAACTGCATGTTGACATTTCGAGTGCCAAAGGGCCTATAGTGGAATACGGGATATCTTCAAATAAAAACTACACAGAAGCATTCTGTGCAACTTCTTTCTGTTCTCTGCATTCAACTAAAGAGTTGAAGCTTACTTTTGATTCAGCAGTTCTGAAACACCCTTTCTGTAGAAACTGCAAGTGGACATTCGAGCGCTAAGGGTCAATAGGGAAAAAGGAATATCTTCAAATAAAAACTACACAGAAGCATTTTGTGAAACTCTTTCTGTTCTGTGCATTCAAGTAACAGAGTTGAAGCTTAGTTTTCATTGAGCAGTTCTGAAACTCTCTTTCTGTAGAAAGTGCATGTTGACATTTCGAGCGCCAAAGGGCCTATAGTGGAATAAGGTATATCTTCAAATAAAAACTACACAGAAGCATTCTGTGAAACTTCTTCTGTTCTGTGCATTCAACTAACAGAGTTGAAGCTTACTTTTGATTGAGCAGTTCTGAAACACTCTTTCTGTAGAAACTGCAAGTGACATTCTAGCGCTAAGGGCCTAAGTGGAAAAAGGAATAACTCCGAATAAAAACTACACAGAAGCATTCTGTGAAACTTCTTTCTGTTCTGTGCATTCAACTAACAGAGTTGAAGTTCAGTTTTGATTGAGCAGTTCTGAAACACTCTTTCTGTAGAAACTGCAAGTGGACATTCTGAACGCTAAAGGGCCTATAGTGGAAAAAGGAATATCTTCTAATAAAAACTACACAGAAGCATTCTGTGAAACTTCTTTCTGTTCTGTGCATTCAAGTAACAGAGTTGAAGCTGACTTTTGATTGAGGAGTTCTGAGTCACTCTTTCTGTAGAAACTGCAAGTTGACATTCATAGCGCTAAAGGGCCTATAGTGGAAAAAGTAATATCTTCAAATAAAAACTACAAAGAAGCATTCTGTGAAACTTCTTTCTGTTCTGTGCATTCAACTAAGAGAGTTGAACCTTACTTTTGATAGAGCAGTTCTGAAACACCCTTTCTGTAGAAACTCCAAGTGCACATTCTGAACGCTAAGGGGCCTATAGAGGAAAAAGGGATATCTTCAAATAAAAACTACACAGAAGTATTCTGTGAAACTTCTTTGTGTTCTGTGCATTCAACTAACAGAGTTGAACCTTACTTTTGATTGAGCAGTTCTGAAACACTCTTTCTGTAGAAACTGCAAGTGGACATTCTGAAAGCTAAGGGGTCTACAGTGGAAGAAGGGATATCTTCAAATAAAAACTACACAGAATCGTTCTGCGAAACTTCTTCCTGTTCTGTGCATTCAACTAACAGAGTTGAAGCTCACATTTCATTGAGCAGTTCTGAAACACTCTTTTTGTAGAAACTGCAAGTTGTCATTCCTAGCGCTAAGGGTCCTAAGTGGAGAAAGGAACATCTCCAAATAAAAACTACACAGAAGCATTCTGTGAAACTTCTTACTGCTCTGTGCATTCAACTAACAGAGTTGAAGCTTACTTTTGATTGAACAGTTCTGAAACACTCTTTCTGTAGAAACTGCAAGTTGACATCCCGACAGCTAAAGGGCCTACAGTGGAAAAAGGGATATCTTCAAATAAAAACTACACAGAAGCATTCTGTGAAACTTCTTCCTGTTCTCTGCATTCAACTAACAGAGTTGAAGCTTACTTTTGACTGAGCAGTTCTGAAACACTCTTTATGTAGAAACTGCAAGTTGACATTCCTAGCGCTACAGGGCCTAAAGTGGAAAAAGGGTTATGTTCAAATAAATCTACACAGAAGCATTCTGTGAAACTTCTTTCTGTTCTGTGCATTCAACTAACAGAGCTGAAGCTTACATTTGATTGAGCAGTTCTGAAACACTCTTTCTGAGA
>NW_022097086.1:0-27270 GCF_006542625.1 Nomascus leucogenys | reverse complement strand
ACATTTGGAGCGCTTTGAGGCTTATGGTGAAGAAGGAAATATCTTCAAATAAAAACAACACAGAAGCATTCTGTGAAACATCTTTTTGATCTGTGCATTCATCTCACATAGTTGAACCTTTCTTTTGATTAAGCAGTTTTGAAACCCTCTTTTTGTGGAATCTGCAAAAGTGGACATTTGGAACGCTTTGAGGCCAATGGTTAAAAATGAAATATCTTCACCTAAAAACTACAGAGAAGCATTCTGCAAAAGTTCTTTCTGATATGTGCATTCATCTCACAGAGTTGAACCTTTCTTTGATTGAGTAGTTTTGAAACCCTCTTTCTGTAGAATCTGGAGGTGGATATTTGCTTCGCTTTGAGGCCTACGGTGAAAAAGAAAATATCTCCACATGAAAACTACACAGAAGCATTCTGCAAAACTTCTTTGTGATCTGTGGATTCATTTCACAGAGTTGAAACTTTGTTTAGATTGGGCAGTTTTGAAACTCTCTTTTTGAAGAATCAGAAGGTGGACATTTGGAGTGCTTCGAGGTCTATGGTGAAAA
The DNA here is from genome assembly GCF_006542625.1 of Nomascus leucogenys. Classification (NCBI taxonomy): domain Eukaryota; kingdom Metazoa; phylum Chordata; class Mammalia; order Primates; family Hylobatidae; genus Nomascus; species Nomascus leucogenys. The sequence continues at coordinate 26,723 of NW_022097086.1, read as the reverse complement.
AGGGAATATCTTCACATAAAAACAACACAGAAGCATTCTGGGAAACTTCATTCTGATTTTTGCATTCCTCTCACAGGGTTGAACGTTTTATTTGATGGAGCAGGTTTTGAAACGCACTTTTTGTAGAATCTGCAAGTGGACATTTGGAGCGCTTGAGGCCTATGGTGGAAAAAGGGAATATCTTCACATAAAAACTACACAGAAGCATCTGCGAAACTTCTTTCTGATCGGTGTACTCATCTCACAGAGCAGAATACTTCTTTTGATTGAGCAGTTTTGAAACACTCTTTTTGAAGAATCTGCAAGTGGACATTTGGAGCGCTTTGAGGCCTATTGTTAAAAAAGGAAATATCTCCACATGAAAACTACACAGAAGCATTCTGAAAAACTTCTCACGATCTGATCATTCATCTAAAAGAGTTCAACCTTTCTTTTGATTGAGCAGTTTTAAAACACTCTTTTTGTTACTATCTGCCAAGAGGACATTTGGAGCGCTTTGAGGCATATGGTGAAAAAGGAAATATCTTCCCATAAAAACACAAAGAAGCATTCTGTGAAACTTCTTTCTCATCTGCGCATTCATCTCACAGAGTTGAACCATTCTTTTGATTGAGCAGTTTTGAAACATCTTTTTGAAGAATCTGCAAGTGGACATTTGGAGTGCTTCGAGGCCAATGGTGAAAAAGGAAATATCTTCAAATAAAACCACACAGAAGCATTCTGCGAAACTTCTTCCTGGTCTGTGCATTCATCTCACAGGGTTGAACCTTTCTTTTGATTGAGCAGTCTTGAAACCCTCTTTCTGTAGAATCTGGAGGTGGACATTTGCTTCGCTTTGAGGCCTATGGTGAAAAAGGAAATATCTCCACATGAAAACTGCACAGAAGCATTCTGCAAAACTTCTGCTGGTCTGTGCATTCATCTTACAGAGTTGAAGCTTTCTTTTGATTGAGCAGTTTTGAAACACTCTTTTTGTAGAATCTGGAGGTGGACATGTCGTACACTTTGAGGCCTATGGTGTAAAAGGAAATATCTTCACATAAAAACTGCACAGAAGCATTCTGCAAAACTCCTTTCTGATATGTGCATTCATTTCACAGAGTTGAAACTTTGTTTAGATTGATCAGTTTTGAAACTCTCTTTTTGAAGAATCAGAACGTGGACATTTGGAGCACTTCGAGGCCTATGGTGAAAAAGGAAATATCGTCACATAGAAACAACACAGAAGCATTCTTGGAAACTTCATTCTGATTTGTGCATTCCTCTCACAGAGTGAACATTTATTTGATGGAGCAGGTTTGAAACATGCTTTTTGTAGAATCTGCAAGTGGACCTTTGCAGCGCTTTGAGGCCTATGGTGAAAAAGGGAATATCTTCACATAAAAACTACACAGAAGCATTCTGCGAAACTTCTTTCTGATCTCTGCATTCATCTGACAGAGTTGAAGCTTTCTTTTGATTGAGCAGTTTTGAAACACTCTTTTTGTAGAATCTGCAAGAGGACATTTGGAACGCTTTGAGGCAATGGTGAAAAATGAAATATATTCACCTAAAACTACACAGAAGCATTCTGCAAAAGTTCTTCCTGATTTGTGCATTCGTCTCACAGAGTTGAAACTTTCTTTTGAGTGAGCAGTTTTGAAACACTCTTTTTGTAGAATCTGCAAGTGGCCATTTGGTACGCTTTGAGGCCTATGGTGAAAAAGGAAATATCTTCCCCTATATACTTCATTGAAGCATTCTGTGAAACTTCTTTCTGAACTGGGCATTCATCTCACAGAGTTGAACTTTTTTTTGATTGAGTTGTTTTGAAACACTCTTTTTGTGGAATCTGCAGGTAGACATTTGGAATGCTAGGAGGCCTACGGTGAAAAAGAAAATATCTTCACATAAAAAGTACACAGAAGCATTCTGGGTAGCTTCTTTCTGATCTGCGCATTCATCTCAAAGAGTTGAACCTTTCTTTTGATTGAGCAGTTTTGAAACACTCTTTTTGTAGAATCTGCAAGAGGACATTTAGTGTGCTTCGAGGCCTATGGTGAAAAAGGAAATATCATTACATCAAAACTACACAGAAGAATTCTGCGAAACTTATTTTGATCTGTGCATTCATCTCACAGATTTGAACGTTATTTTTGATTGAGCTGTTTTGAAACACTCCTTTTGTGGAATCTGCAAGTAGACATTTGAAGCACTTTGAGGCCTATGGTGAAAAAGGAAATATCTTCACATAAAAAGTACACAGAAGCATTCTTGGAAACTTCTTTCTGATCTGTGCATTCATCTCAAAGAGTTGAACTTTCTTTTGATTGACCAGTTTTGAAACACTTTTTTTGCAGAATCTGCAAGTTTATATTTGGAGCGCTTTGAGGCGTATAGTAAAAAAGGGAATATCTTCAAATAAAACCTCACAGAAGCATTCTGTGAAACTTCTTTCTGGTCTGTGCATTCATCTCACAGAGTTGAAACTTTCTTTTGATTGAGCAGTTTTGAAACACTTTATTTGCAGAATCTGCAAGTGGACATTTGAAACGTTATGATGACTATGGTGAAAAAGGAAATATCTTCACCGAAAAACTTCACAGAAGCATTCTGGGAATCTACTTACTGATCTGTGCATTCATCTCACAGAGTTGAAACTTTCTTTTGATTGAGCAGTTTTGAATCAGGCTTTTTGTAGGATCTGCAAGCAGACATTTGGAGCGCTTTGAGGCTTATGGTGAAGAAGGAAATATCTTCAAATAAAAACAACACAGAAGCATTCTGTGAAACATCTTTTTGATCTGTGCATTCATCTCACATAGTTGAACCTTTCTTTTGATTAAGCAGTTTTGAAACCCTCTTTTTGTGGAATCTGCAAAAGTGGACATTTGGAACGCTTTGAGGCCAATGGTTAAAAATGAAATATCTTCACCTAAAAACTACAGAGAAGCATTCTGCAAAAGTTCTTTCTGATATGTGCATTCATCTCACAGAGTTGAACCTTTCTTTTGATTGAGTAGTTTTGAAACCCTCTTTCTGTAGAATCTGGAGGTGGATATTTGCTTCGCTTTGAGGCCTACGGTGAAAAAGAAAATATCTCCACATGAAAACTACACAGAAGCATTCTGCAAAACTTCTTTGTGATCTGTGGATTCATTTCACAGAGTTGAAACTTTGTTTAGATTGGGCAGTTTTGAAACTCTCTTTTTGAAGAATCAGAAGGTGGACATTTGGAGTGCTTCGAGGCCAATGGTGAAAAAGGAATATCTTCACATAAAAACAACACAGAAGCATTCTGGGAAACTTCTTCTGATTTGTGCATTCCTCTCACAGGGTTGAACGTTTATTTGATGGAGCAGGTTTGAAACACACTTTTTGTAGAATCTGCAAGTGGACATTTGGAGCGCTTTGAGGCCTATGGTGAAAAAGGGAATATCTTCACATAAAAACTACACAGAAGCATTCTGCGAAACTTCTTTCTGATCGGTGTACTCATCTCACAGAGCAGAATATTTCTTTTGATTGAGCAGTTTTGAAACACTCTTTTTGAAGAATCTGCAAGTGGACATTTGGAGCGCTTTGAGGCCTATTGTTAAAAAAGGAAATATCTCCACATGAAAACTACACAGAAGCATTCTGTGAAACTTCTCTCGATCTGATCATTCATCTCAAAGGGTTCAACCTTTCTTTTGATTCAGCAGTTTTAAAACACTCTTTTTGTTACTATCTGCCAAGAGGACATTTGGAGCGCTTTGAGGCATATGGTGAAAAAGGAAATATCTTCCCATAAAAACTACAAAGCAGCATTCTGTGAAACTTCTTTCTCATCTGCGCATTCATCTCACAGAGTTGAACCATTCTTTTGATTGAGCAGTTTTGAAACACTCTTTTTGAAAAATCTGCAAGTGGACATTTGGAGTGCTTAGAGGCCAATGGTGAAAAAGGAAATATCTTCAAATAAAACTACACAGAAGCATTCTGCGAAACTTCAAACTGGTCTGTGCATTCATCTCACAGAGTTGAACCTTTATTTTGATTGAGCAGTCTTGAAACCCTCTTTCTGTAGAATCTGGAGGTGGACATTTGCTTCGCTTTGAGGCCTATGGTGAAAAAGGAAATATCTCCACATGAAAACTGCACAGAAGCATTCTGCAAAACTTCTGCTGGTCTGTGCATTCATCTTACAGAGTTGAAGCTTTCTTTTGATTGAGCAGTTTTGAAACACTCTTTTTGTAGAATCTGGAGGTGGACATGTCGTACACTTTGAGGCCTGTGGTGTAAAAGGAATATCTTCACATAAAAACTGCACAGAAGCATTCTGCAAAACTCCTTTCTGATATGTGCATTCATTTCACAGAGTTGAAACTTTGTTTAGATTGATCAGTTTTGAAACTCTCTTTTTGAAGTATCAGAACGTGGACGTTTGGAGTGCATTGAGGCCTGTGGTGAAAAAGGGAATATCTTCACATAAAAACAACACAGAAGCATTCTGGGAAACTTCACTCTGATTTGTGCATTCCTCTCACAGAGTTGAACGTTTATTTGATGGAGCAGGTTTGAAACACGTTTTTTGTAGAATCTTCAAGTGGATATTTGGAGCGCTTTGAGTCCTTTGGTGAAAAAGGTAATATCTTCACATAAAATCTACACAGAAGCATTCTGCAAAACTTCTTTGTGATTATGCATTCACCACACAGAATTTAACCTGTCTTTTGATGGAGCAGTTTTGAAACACTGTTTTTGAAGAATCTGCAAGTGGACATTTGGAGCACTTTGAGGCCTATTGTTAAAAAGCGAAATATCTTCACATGAAAACTACACAGAAGCATTCTGTGAAACTTCTTTCTGATCTGTTCATTCTTCTCAAAGAGTTGAACCTTTCTTTTGAGTCAGCAGTTTTAAAACACTCTTTTTGTACTATCTGCCAAGAGGACATTTGGAACGCTTTGAGGCGTATGGTGAAAAAGGAAATATCTTCACCTAAATACTTCACTGAAGCATTCTGTGAAACTTCTTTCTGAACTGGGCATTCATCTCACAGAGTTGAAACTTTCTTTTGATTGATTTCTTTTGAGTCAGGCTTTTTGTAGTATCTGAAAGCAGACATTTGGAGCGCTTTGAGGTTTATGGTGAAAAAGGAAACATCTTCAAATAAAAACAACACAGAAGCATTCTGTGAAACTTCTTTCTGATCTGTGTTTTCATCTCACAGAGTTGAATCTTCCTTTGGATTCAATAGTTTTAAAACACTCTTTTGGTTATATCTGACAAGTGGATAATTGTAGCGCTTTGAGGCCTATGGTGAAAAAGGAAATATCTTCACATAAAATCTACACAGAAGCATTCTGCAAAACGTCTTTCTGATCTGTGCATTCACCTCACAGGGTTGAACCTTTCTTTTGATGAGCAATTTTCAAACACTCTTTTTGTGGAATCTGCATATGGATATTTGGAACGTTTTGAGGCCTATTGTGAAAAAGGAAATATCTTCAGATAAAAAGTACACAGAAGCATTCTGCAAAACTTCTTTCCAATCTGTGCATTCATCTCACAGAGTTGAACTTTCTTTTGATTGAGCTCTTTTGAAACACTCTTTTTGTAGAATCTGCAAGTGGATATTTAGAGCGCTTTGAGGCCTAAGGTGATAAAGGGAATATCTTCACATAAAAAGTTCACAGAAGCATTCTGTGAAACTTCTTTCTGATCTGTGCATTCATCTCACAGAGCTGAATCTTTGTTTTGACTGAGCAGTTTTGAAACACTCTTTGCAGAATCTGCAAGTGGACATTTAGAGCGGTTTGTGGCCTATAGTGAAAAAGGGAATATCTTCACATAAAAACCTCACAGAAGCATTCTGCGAAACTTCTTTCAGGTCTGTGCATTCATCTCACAGAGTTGAAACTTTCTTTGGGTTGAGCAGTTTTCAAACACTCTTTTTGCAGAATCTGCAAGTGGACATTTGCAACGTTTTGAGGACTATGCTGAAAAAGTAATATCTTCACTGAAAAGCTTCACAGAAGCATTCTGGGAATCTACTTTCTGATCTGTGCATTCATCTCACAGAGTTGAAACTTTCTTTTGATTGAGCAGTTTTGAATCAGGCTTTTTGTAGGATCTGTAAGCGGACATTTGGAGCGCTTTGAGGCTTATGGTGAAAAAGGAAATATCTTCAAATAAAAACAACACAGAAGCATTCTGTGAGACTTCTTTCTGATCTGTGCATTCATCTCACAGATTTGAACGTTTCTTTTGATTGAGCAATTTTGAAACACTATTTTTGTAGATTCTGCAAGTGGACGTTTGGAGCTCTTTGAGGCCTATGGTGAAAAAGGGAATATCTTCACATAAAAACTACACAGAAGCATTCTGAGAAACTTCCTTCTTATCTCTGCATTCATCTCACAGAGCAGAATATTTCTTTTGATTGAGCAGTTTTGAAACACTGTTTCTGAAGAATCTGCACGTGGACATTTGGAGGGCTTTGAGGCCTATGGTTAAAAAAGGAAATAGCTTCACATAAAGGTTACATAGAAGCATATTGTGAAACTTCTTCCTGATATGTTCATTCATCTCACAGAGTTGAAATTTCCTTTTGATTCTGTAGTTTTAAAACACCCTTTTTGTACTATCTACCAAGAGGACATTTGGGCGCTTTGAGGCATATGGTGAAAAAAGAAATATCTTCCCATAAAAACTACACAGAAGCATTCTGCAAAACTTCATTGTGATCTGTGCATTCATCTCACAGAATTGAACCTTTCTTTTGATTGAGCAGATTTGAAACAATCTTTTTAAAGAATCTGCGAGTGAACCTTTGGAGTGCTTCGAGGCCTACGGTGAAAAAGGAAATATCTTCACATAGTGCTACAAAGAAGCATTCTGGAAACTTCTTTCTGATCTGTGAATTCATGTCAGAGAGTTGAAACTTTCTTTTGATTAAGCAGATTTGAAACCATCTGTTTGTGGAATCTGCAATTGGATATTTGGAAGGATTTGAGGCCCATGGTGAAAAATGAAATATCTTCACATAAAAACTACACAGAAGCATTCTATGAAACTTCTTTCTGATCTGTGTATTTGTCACATACAGTTGAATCATAATTTTGATTGAACAGTTTTGAAACACTCTTTTTGTAGACTCTGGAGGTGGACATTTGGTACGCTTTGAGGCCTATGGTGAAAAAGAAAATATCTTCCCATAAAAACTTCACAGAAGCATTCTGCAAAGCTTCTTTCTGATCTGTGCATTCATCTCGCAGAGTTGACCTTTCTTTTGATTGAGCAGATTTGAAACACTCTTTTTGTAGAATCTGCAAGTCAACATTTGGAACGCTTTGAGACGTTTTGTGAAAAAGGAAATATCTTCACCTAAAAACTACACAGAGGCATTCTGCAAAACTTCTCTCTGATCTGTGCATTCATCTCACAGAGTTGAAACTTTGTTTGGATTGAGCAGTTTTGAAACACTCTTTTTGTAAAATCTGCAGGTGGACATATGGAGCCCTTTGAGGCCTACTGTGAAAAAGGAAATATCTTCAGATAAAAACTACAAAAAAGCATTCTACAAAACCTCTTTCTTATCTCTGCGTTCATCTCACAGAGTTGAACCTTTATTTTGATTGAGCAGTTTTGAAAGAGTCTTTTTGAAGTATCTGCAACTGAACATTTGGAGCGCTTTGAAGCCTATGGTGAAAAAGGAAATATCTTCACATAAAAACTACACAGAAGCATTCTGCAAAAATTCTTTCTGATCTGTGGATTCGTCTCACAGAGTTGAACCATTCTTTTGATTGAACATTTTTGAAACCCTCTTTCTGTGGAATCTGGAGGTGGACATTTTGTATGCTTTGTGGCCTATGGTGAAAAAGGAAATATCTTCACATAAAAACTACACAGAAGCATTCTGCAAAAATTCTTTCTGATCTGTGGATTCGTCTCACAGAGTTGAACCGTTCTTTTGATTGAACATTTTTGAAACCCTCTTTTTGTGGAATCTGGAGGTGGACATTTTGTATGCTTTGTGGCCTATGGTGAAAAATGAAATATCTTCACATAAAAACTACACAGAAGCATTCTGCAAAACTTCTTTCTGATCTGTGCATTCACCTCATAGCGTTGAACCATTCTTTCGATTGAGCAGTTTTGAAACACTCTTTTTGTGGAATCTGCATGTGGATATTTGGAACGTTTTGAGGCCTATTGTGAAAAAAGAAATATCTTCAGATAAAAAGTACACAGAAGCATTCTGCGAAATTTCTTTCTGATCTGTGCATACATCTCATAGAGTTGAACCTTTTCTTTGATTGAGCCATTTTGAAACTCTTTTTTTGTGGAATCTGCAATTGGACATTTGGGGCTCTCTGAGGCCAGTGGTGAGAAAGGAAATAACTTCACTTAAAAACTACACAGAAGCATTCTGTGAAACTCTTTCTGATCAGTGCTTTCATCTAACAGAGTTGAAACTTTCTTTTTATTGAGTGTTTTGAACCCCTCTTTTTGTAGAATCTGCATGTGGACATTTGTAAGGCTTTGTGGCCAATGGTGACAAAATTAATATCTTCATATGAAAACTATACTGAAACATTCTGTGAAACTTCCTTCTGAAAAGTGCATTCATCTCACAGAGTTGAACCTTTCTTTGGAATGAGCAGTACTGAAACAGTCTTTTTGTGCAATCTGCAAGTGGACATGTGGAGCGCTTTGTGGCCTATGGTGAAAAAGGAAATATCTTCAAATAAAAACAATGCAGAAGCATTCTGTGAAACTTCTTTCTGATCTGTGCATTCATCTCACAGAGTAGAATCTTTCTTTTGATTCAGCAGTTTTGAAACACTCTTTTTGTAGTATCTGCCAAGTGGAAAGTTGTGTCACCTTGAGTCCTATGGTGAAAAAGGAAATACCATCACATAAAAAATACCCAGAAGAATTCTGGAAAACTTCTTTCTGATCTGTGCATTCATCTCACAGAGTTGAACCTTTGTTTTCATTGAGCACTTTCAAAACACTGTTTTTTGAAATCTGCACGTGGATATTTGGAGCACTTTGATGCCTATTGTGAAAAAGGAAATATCTTCAGATAAAAACTACATGAATCATTCTGCAAAACTTCTTTCTCATCTGTGCATTCATCTCACAGATTTGAACTTTTTTTATTGTTCTCTTTTGAAACTCTCTTTTTGTTGAATCTGCAAGTAGACATTTGGAGCACTTTGAGGCCAATGGTGAAAAAGGAAATATCTTCACATAAAAAGTACACAGAAACATTCTGGGAAACTTCTTTCTGATCTGTGGATTCATATCACAGATTTGAACCTTTCTTTTGATTGAGCAGTATTGAAACACTCTTTTTGTAGAATCTGCAAGAGAACATTTGGAGTGCTTTGAGGCTGATGGTGAAAAAGGAAATATCGTCACATTAAAACTATATAGAAGCATTCTGCGAAACTTCTTTCTGATCTGTGCATTCATCTCACAGATTTGAGTCTTTCTTTAGATTGAGCAATTTTGAAACACACTTTTTGTAGAATCTGCAAGTGAACATTTGCACCACTTTGAGGACTATGGTGAAAAAGGAAATATCTTCACCTAAAAACTACACAGAAGCATTCTACAAAACTTCCTTCTGGTGCATGCATTTATCTTACAGAGTTGAACTTTTGATTGATCAGTTTTGAAAAACTCTTTTTGTAGAATCTGCAAGTTGACATTTGGATCATTTTGAGTCCTACGGTGAAAAACGAAATATCTTCCCTTAAAAACTACACAGAAGCATTCTGTGAAACTTCTTTCTTATCTGTGCATTCATCTCACAGAGTTGAACGTTTTTTTTGATTGAGCTGTTTTGAAACACTCTTTTTGTGGAATCTGCAGGTAGACATTTGGAGCACTTTGAGGCCTATGTGAAAAAGGAACTATCTTTACATAAAAAGTACACAGAAGAACTTTGTGAAAAATTTTTTGACCTGTGCATTCATCTCACAGAACTGAATCTCATTTTTGATTGAGCTGTTTTGAAACACTCTTGTTGTGGAATCTGAAAGTAGACATTTGGAACACTTTGAGACCTATAATGAAGTAGGAAATATCTTCACATAAAAAGTACACAGAAGCATTCTGGGAAACTTCTTTCTGATCTGTGCATTCATCTCAAGAGTTGAATCTTTCTTTGATTGAGCAGTTTTGAAACACTCTTTTTGTAGAATCTGCAAGAGGACATTTAGAGTGCTTTGAGGCCTATGGTGAAAAAGGAAATGTTTTTACCTAAAAACTACACAGAAGCATTCTGCGAAACTTCTTTCTGATCTGTACATTTATCTCACAGAGTTGAATATTTCCTTTGATTGAGCAGTTTTGAGACACTCTTTTTGTGGAATCTGCAAGAGGACATTTGGTGCGCTTTGAGGCCTATGGTGAAAAGGTAAATATATTCACATGAAAATTACACAGAAGTATTCTGCAAAACTTCTCTTTGATCTGTGCATTCACCTCTCAGATTTGAACATTTCTTATTATTGAGCTGTTTTGAATCATTCTTTTTGTAGTAACTGTAAGTGGACTTTTGGAGCGCTTCGAGGCCTATGTTGAAAAAGCAAATATCTTCACATAAAAACTACTCAGAAGCATTCTGTGAAACTTCTTTCTGATCTGTGCATTCATCTCGCAGAGTTGAACCTTTCTTTTGATTAAGTAGTTTTGAAAAACTCTTTTTGTGGAATCTGCAAGTGGATTTTAGGAGCGATTTGAGACCCATGGTGAAAAAGGAAATATCTTCACATAAAACTATACAGAAGCATTCTGCGAAACTTCTTTCTGATCTGTGCTTTCATCTCACAGAGTTGAACTTTTATTTTGATTGAGCAGTTTTGAAACACACTTTTTGTGGAACCTGCAAGTGGACATTTGGTGTGCTTTGAGGCCTATGGTTAAAAAGAAATTATATTCACATAAAAATTACTCGGAAGCATTCTGAAAAACTTCTGTCTGATCTGTGCATTCATCTCTCAGAGTTTAACATTTCTTATTACTGAGCTGTTTTGAATCACTCTTTGTAGCAACTGCAAGTGGACTTTTGGAGCGCTTCGAGGCCTATGGTGAAAAAGCAAATAGCTTCACATTAAAAACTACAAAAAAGCATTCTGTGAAACTTCTTTTTGATCTGTGCATTCATCTCACAGAGTTGAACCTGGCTTTTGATTGAGCAATTTGAAACACTCTTTTTGTAGAATACACAAGTGGACATTTGGAGCGATTTGAGGCCTATGGTGAAAAAAGAAATACTTCACATAGAAGTACACAGAAGGATTCTGCAACACTTCTTTCTCATCTGTGCATTCATCTAACAGATTTGAACCTTTCTTTTGATTGAGCAGGTTTGAAACACTCTTTTTGTAAAATCTGCAAGTGGATATTTTAATCGCTTTGAGGAATTTGGGGAAAAAGGAAATATCTTCACATAAAAACTTCACAGAAGCATTCTATGAAAGTCCTTTCTGATCTGTGCATGATCTCACAGAGGTGAACCTTTCTTTTGAATGAGCAGTTTTGAAACACACTTTTTGTAGAATCCGCAATTTGACATATGGAGCATTTTGAGGCCTATGGTGAAAAACGAAATATCTCCACATAAAAACTACACAGAAGCATTCTGACAAACTTCCTGGTTACGTGTACATTCGTCATTCAAAGTTTAAATTTTCTTTTGATTGAGCAGTTTTCAAACACTCTTTGTAGAATCTGCAAGTGGACATTTAGAGCGCTTTGAGGCCTATGGTGAAAACGGAATTATCTCCACATAAAAACTACACAGAAGGGTTCAGACAAACTTCCTTGTAATGTGTGCATTCCTCACTCAGTGTTTAATCTTTCTTTTGATTGAGCAGTTTTGAAACACTCTTTTAGTAGAATCTGCAAGTGGACATTTTGAGCGCTTTGAGGCCTATGGGGAAAAAGGAAATATCTTCATGTAATAACTACTCAAAAGCATTCTGTGAAACTTCTTTCTCAGTTGTGCATTCATTGCACAGTGTTGAATCTTACTTTTGATTGAGCGGTTTTGAAACACTCTTTTTGTAGAATCTGCAAACGGACATTTTGACTGCTTTCAGGCCCGTAGTGAAAAAGGAAATATCTTCACATAAAAACTACACAGAAGCATTCTGCAAAACTTCTTTCTGATATGTGCAATCCTCTCACAGAGTTTATCCTTCCTTTGATTGAGCAGTTTTAAAACTCTCTTTTAGTAGAATCTGCAAGTGGACATTTTGAGCGCTTTGAGGCCTATGGTGAAAAAGGAAGTATCTCCACATAAAAACTACACAGAAGCATTCTGACAAACTTCCTGGTTATGTGTGCATTCCTGAATCAGATTTTAACCTTTCTTTTGATTGAGGAGTATTGAAACACTCTTTTTGTAGAATCTGCAAGAGGACATTTGGAGCACTTTGTGGCCTATGGTGAAAAAGGTAGTATCTTCACATAATAACTACACAGAAGCATTCTAGGATACCTCTTTCTGATCTGTGCATTCACCCCACAGTGGTGAACCTTTCTTTTGACTGAGCAGTTGTGAAACATCTTTTCATAGAATCTGCAAGTGGACATTTGGAGCGCTTTGAGGCCTATGGTGAAAAAGGAAAAATATCCCCATAAAAACTACAGAGAAGAATTCTGACAAACTTCCTTTTATGTGTGCATTCCTCACCCAGAGTTTAACCTTTCTTTTGATTGAGCCCTTTTGAAACACTCTTTTTGTAGAATCTGCAAGTGGACATTTGGAGTGCTTTGAGGCCTATGGTGAAAAAGGAAATATCTTCACAGAAAAACTACACAGAAGCATTCTGTGAAACTTCTTTCTGATCTGTGCTTTCATCTCACAGAGCTGAACATTTCTTTTGATTGAGCAGTTTTGAAAAACACTTTTTGTGGAATATGCAAGTGGACATTTGGTGCACTTTGAGGCCTATGGTGAAAAGGTGAATATATTCACATAAAAATTACACAGAAGCATTCTGCAAAACTTCTCTCTGATCTGTGCATTCACCTCTCAGAGTTGAACATTTCTTATTATTGAGCTGTTTTGAATCACTCTTTTTGTATTAACTGCAAGTGGACTTTTGGAGCACTTCGATGCCTATGGTGAAAAAGCAACTATCTTCACATAAAAACTACAAAAAAGCATTCTGTGAAACTTCTTTTTGATCTGTGCGTTCATCTCACAGAGTTGAACCTTGCTTTTCATTGACTAGTTTGAAACACTCTTTCTGTAGAATACGCAAGTGGACATTTGGAGCGCATTGAGGCCTATGGTGAACAAGGAATTATCTGCACATTAAAACTACAAAGAAGCATTCTGACAAACTAACTTGTTATGTGTGCATTCTTCACTCAGAGTTTAACCTTTCTTTTGATTAAGAAGTTTTGAAACACTCTTTCTGTTGGAACTGCAAGTGGACATTTTGAGGGCTTTGAGGCCTCTGGTGAAAAAGGAAATATCTTCACATAAAAACTACACAGAAGCATTCTGCAAAACTTCTTTGTGATCTATGCATTCACCACACAGAATTTAACCTGTCTTTTGATTGAGCAGTTTTGAAACACTCTTTTTATAGAATCTGCAAGTGGTCATTTTTAGCACTTCAAGGCCTATGGTGAAAAAGAAAATATCTTCACATAAATCTACACAGAAGCATTCTGGGAAACGTCCTTCTTATCTGAGCATTCAGCTCACAGAGTTGAACTTTTCTTTTGATTGAGCAGTTTTGAAACCATCTATTTGTAGAATACGCAAGTGGACACTTGGAGCGCTTTGAGGCGTATTGTGAAAAAGGAAATATCTCCACATAAAAAATACACAGAAGCATTCTGAAAAACTTCCTTGTTATGTATGCCTTCCTCACTCAGAGTTTAACCTTTCTTTTGATTGAGCAGTTTTGAAACACTCTTTTGTAGAATCTGCAAGTTGAGATTTGGATCGATTTGAGGCCTATGGTGAAAAAGGAAATATTTCCACATAAAAACTATACAGAAGCATTCTGAAAATTTCTTTCTGATTTGTGCACTCATCTCACAGAGTTGAAAATTTCTGTTGATTGAGCAGTTTTGAAACACTCTACTTGTAGTATCTGCAAGTGGACATTTGGAGCGCTTTCAGGTCTTTGGTGAAAAAGGAACTATCTCCACATAAAAACTACACAGAAGCATTCTGACAAACTTCCTTGTTATGTGTGCATTCCTCTCTAAGAGTATAACCTTTCTTTTCATTGAGCAGATTTTAAAGACTCTTTTTGTAGAATTTGCATGTGGACATTTGGAGCGCTTTGAGGCCAATGGTGAAAATGGAAATATCTTCACATAAAAACTACACAGAAGCATTCTGCAAAACTGCTCTCTGATCTGTGCATTCATCTCACAGAGTTGAAACTTTCTTTTGATTGAGCAGTTTGAAACACTCTTTTTGTGGAATCTGCCAATGGACATTTTGAGTGCTTTGAGGCCTATGGTGAAAAAGGAAATATCTTCATATAAAAACTACACAGAAGCATTCTGTGAAACTTCTTTCTGTTCTGTGCATTCATCTCACAGAGTTGAAGCTTTCTTTTGGTTGACCAGTTTTGAAACACACTTTTTTTGGAATCTGCAAGTGGACATTTGGAACGCTTTGAGGCCTATGGTGAAAAAGGAAATATCTTCACATTAAAATTACACAGAAGCATTCTGCAAAACTTATTTCTGATGTTTGCATTCACCTCACATAGTTGAACATTTCTTTTGATTGAGCAGTTTTGAAACACTCTTTTTGTGGAATCTCCAAGTGGACATTTGGAGCACTTCGAGGACTACAGAGAAAAAGAAAATATTTTCACATAAAAACTATACAGAAGCATTCTGTGAAACATGTGTCTGATCTGTGCATTCAGCTCACAGAGTTGAACCTTTCTTTTGATTGAGTAGTTTTGAAAAACTCTTTTTGTGGAATCTGCAAGTGGACATTTGGAGCGCTTTGAGGCCTATGGTGAAAAAGGAAATATCTCCACATAAAAACGACACAGAAACATTCTGAAAAACTTCTTTGTTATGTGTACATTTCTCACGCAGAGTTTAACCTTTCTTTTGATTGAGCAGTTTTGAAACACTCTATTTGTACAATCTGTAACTGGATATTTGGAGTGCTTTGTGGCCTATGGTGAAAAAGGAAATATCTTCACATAAAAATTACATGGAAGAATTCTGCAAAACTTATTTCTGATGTGTGCATTTACCTCACATAGTTGAACATTTCTTTTGATTGAGCAGTGTTGAAACACTCTTTTTGTGGAATCTCCAAGTGGACATTTGGAGCGCTTTGAGGCCTATGGTGAAAAAGGAAATATCTTCACATAAAAACTAGACAGAAGCATTCTGACAAACTTCTTTGTGATGTTTGCATTCATCTCACAGAGTTGAACCTTACTTTTGACAGAGCAGTTTTGAAACACTCTAGTTGTAGATTCTGCAAGAGGAGATTTGGAGCGCTTTGAAGCCTACAGTGGAAAAGGAAATTTCTTCAAATAAAAACGGGACAGAAGCATTCCGACAAACTTGTTTGTGATACGTGCATTTATCTCACAGATTTGAACTTTACTTTTGATAGAGCACTTTTGAAACTCTCTTTTTGTAGTACATGCAAGGGGACAATGGAGTGGTTTGAGTCCTACTTGGAAAGGGAAATATCTTCATATAAAAACTAGACAGAAGCATTCTGACAAACGACTTTGTGATACGTGCAATGTTCTCACAGCGTTGAACTTTACACTTGATTGAGGAGTTTTGAAACACTCTTTATGTAGATTCTGCAATTGCAAATTGGGAGCGCTTTGAGTCCTATGGTGGAAAAGGAAATATCTTCATATAAAAAAGAGACAGAAGCATTCTGACAAACTTGTTTGTGATACGTGCATTCATCTCACAGAGTTAAACTTGACTTTTGATAGAGCATCTTTGAAACACTCTTTTTGTAGTGTCTGCAAGTAGACATTTTGAGCTGTTTGAGGCCCATGGTGGAAAAGGAAATATCTTCACATAAAAATTAGACAGAATCATTTTAACAAACACCTTTGTGATACGTGCATTCTTCTCACAGAGTTGAACTTTGCTTTTGATAGAGCAGTTTTGAAACTATTTTTGTAGTATCTGCAAGGGAACATTTGGAATGCTTTCATGTCTATGGTGGAAAAGGAAATATCTTCACATATAAAGTAGATAGAAGGATTCTGACAAACTCCTTTGTGATGTGTGCATTCATCTCACAGAGTTGAAAGCTACTTTTCATAGAGCGGCTTTGAAACATTCTTTTTGTAGAATCTGCAATGAGATATTTTGAGCGGATTGAGGCATATGGTGCAAAGGAAATATCTTCCCATGAAGACTAGACAGAAGCATTCTGACAAATGCCTTTGTGATACGTGCATTCTTCTCACAGAGTGAATTTGCTTTTGATAGAGCAGTTTTGAAACTCTCTTTTTGTAGTATCTGCAAGGGAACATTTGGAGAATTTTGAGGCCTCTCTTTGAAAGGGAAATATCTTCATATAAAAACTAGACAGAAGCATTCTGACAAACTTCTTTGTGATGTTTGCATTACTATGACAGAGTTGAACCTTACTTTTGATTGAACAGTTTTGAAACACTCTTTTTGTAGAATATGCAAGTGGAGATTTGGAGGGCTTTGAGGCCTAAATTGGAAAAAGTAATACCTTCACATAAAAACTACACAGAAGTATTCTGACAAACTACTTTGATGTGTGTGCATTCATCTCACAGAGTTGAACTTTATTTTTCATAGAGCAGCTTTGAAACACTCTTTTTGTAGAATCTGCAAGTGGACATTTGGAGTGGTTTGAGGCCTATGGTGGAAAAGAAAATAGCTACACATAGAAACTACACAGAAGAATTCTGACCAATGCCTTTGTGATACCTGCAATCTTCTAACAGATTTGAACTTTTCTTTTGATAGAGCAGTTTTGAAATTCTCTTTCTGTATTATCTGCAAGGGGACATTTGGAGAGTTTTGAGGCCTATCTTGGAAAGGTAAATATCTTCATATAAAAACTAGACAGAAGGATTCTGACAAACTTCTTTGTGATATGTGCATTCATCTCACAGAGTTTTACCTTACTTTTGATGGAGCAGCTTTGAAACACTCTTTTTGTAGCATCTGCAAGTGGACATTTTAGCGCTTTGAGGACTACGGTGGAAAAAGAAACACCTTCACATAAAAATTACGCAGAGGTTTTCTGACAAACTTCTTTGTGATTTGTGCATTCATCTCACTGAGTTGAAATTTACTTTTGATAGAGCAGGTTTGAAACACTCTTTTTGTAGAATCTGCAATTGGATCTTTGGAGTGATTTGAGGCCTATGGTGGAAAAGAAAATATCTTCACTTTAAAACTAGATAGAAGCATTCTGACAAACTTCTTTGTGATGTCTGCATTCGTCTCACAGAGTTGAACTTTAGCATTGATAGAGCAGCTTTGAAACACTCTTTTTGTAGAATCTGCATTTGGACATTTGGAGCCTTTTGAGGCATACTGTGGAAAAGGAAATATCTTCACAAGAAGACTAGACAGAAGCATTGTGACAAACGTCTCTGTGATAGGTGAATTCTTCTCACAGAGTTGAGCTTTTCTTTTGATAGAGCAGTTTTGAAACTCTCTTTTTGTATTATCTGAAAGGGGACATTTGGAGCCTTTTCTGGCCTATCTTGGAAAGGGAAATATCTTCATATAAAAACTGGACAGAAGCATTTTGGCAAACTTCTTTATGATGTGTGTATTAATGTCACAGATTTGAACCTTACTTTTGATTGAGCAGTATTGAATCACTCTTTTTGTAGAATCTTCAAGTGGACATTTGGAGCACTTTCAGACTTATGGTGGAAAAAGAAACACCTTCACATAAAAATTTCAAGAAGTATTCTGACAATCTTCTTTGTGATATGTGTATTCGTCTCAGAGTTGAACCTTTCTTTTGATAGAGCAGCTTTGAAAATCTTTTTATAGAATCTGCATTTGGACATTTGGAGGGCTTTGAGGAATAGGTTGGAAAAGGAAATATCTTCACAAAAAGACTAGACAGAAGCATTCTGACAAACGCTTTTGTGATACGTTCATTCTTCTCACAGAGTTGAGCTTTACTTTTGATAGAGCAGTTTTGAAACTCATTTTTTGTATTATCTACAAGGGGACATTTGGAGCATTTTGAGGCCTATCTTGGAAAGGGAAATTTCCTCATATAAAAACTAGACAGAAGCATTCTGACAAACTTCTTTGTGATGTGTGCATTCATCTCACCATCTTGAACCTTTTGATAGAGTGGTTTTGAAACACTCTTTTTGTAGAATCTGCAAGTGGACATTTGGAGCGCTTTGAGGCCTATGTTGGAAAAGGAAATATCTTCACATAAAAATTAGACAGAAACATTCTGACAAATTTCTTTGTGATGTGTGCATTCATCTCACAGACTTGAACCTTATCTTTGATAGGGAAGCTTTGAAACACTCTTTTTGTAGAATCTGCAGTTGGACATTTTGAGCGCCTTCAGGTCTACAGTGGAAAAGGAAGTATCTTCACATAAAAACTAGACAGAAGCATTCTGACAAACTTCTCTGTGATGTGTTCATTCATCTCACAGAGTTGAACCTTACTTTTGATAGAGCAGTTTGGAAACACTCTATTTGTAGATTCAGCAAGTGGAGATTTGGACGACTTTGAAGCCTATGGTGGAAAAGGAAATACCTTCAAATAAAAAAAAGACAGAAGCATTCTGACAAACTTCTTTGTGATACGTACATTCAGCTCACAGATTTGAACTTTACTTTTAATAGAGCATTTTTGAAACTCTCTTCTTGTAGTATATGCAAGGGGACATTTGGAGTGCTTTGAGGCCTATGGTGGAAAAGGAAATATCTTCACATAAAAACTAGACAGAAACATTCTGATAAGTTTCTTTGTTATGTGTACATTCATCTCACAGAGTTGAACCTTACTTTTCATAGAGCAGCTTGGAAACACTCTTTTTGGAGAATCTGCAATTGGACATTTGGAGTGATTTGAGGCCTATGGTGGAAAAGGAAATATCTTCACATAAAAACTAGACAGAAGCATTCTGACAAACTTCTTTGTGATGTCTGCATTCATCTCACAGAGTTGAACCTTATTTTTGATAAAGCAGTTTTGAAACACTCTAGTTGTAGATTCTGCAAGAGGAGATTTTGAGCGCTTTGAGGCCTAGGGTGGAAAAGGAAATATCTTCAAATAAAAGCGAGACAGAGGCATTCTGACAAACATCTTTCTGATACGTGCATTCATCTCACAGATTTGAACTTTACTTTTGATAGAGCACTTTTGAAACTCTCTTTTTGTAGTATATGCAAGGAAACAATGGAGTGGTTTGAGGCCTAACTTGGAAAGGGAAATATCTTCATATAAAAACTAGACAGAAGCATTCTGAGAAATGCCTTTGTGACACATGCCATATTCTCACAGCGTTGAACTTTACATTTGATTAAGGAGTTTTGAAACACTCTTTTTGTAGATTCTGAAATTGCAGATTAGGAGTGAATTGAATCATATGGTGGAAAAAGAAATATCTTCATATAACAATGAGACAGAAGCACTCTGACAAACTCGTTTGTGATACGTGCATTCATCTCACAGAGTTTAACTTTATTTTTGATAGAGCACTTTTGAAAGACTCTTTTCGTACTGTCTGCACGTGGACATTTTGAGCTGTTTGAGGCCTATGTTGGAAAAGAAAATATCTTCACATAAAAACTAGAGAGAAGCATTCTAACAAACCCCTTTGTGATACGTGTATTCTTCTCACAGAGTTGAACTTTACTTTTGCTAGAGCAGTTTTGAAACTCTCTTTTGGTAGTATCTGCAAGGCGACATTTGGATCTCTTTGAGGCCTGTCTTGAAAAGGGAAATATCTTCATATAAAAACTAGACAGAAGCATTCTGACAAACTACTTTGTGATGTGTGCATTGATGGCACAGAGTTGAACCTTACTTTTGATTGAGCACTCTTGAAACACTCTTTTTGGAGAATATGCAAGTGGATATTTGGAGCGCTTTGAGGCCTATCATGGAAAAGGAAATATCTCCACATAAAACTACACAGAAGCATTTTGACAAACTTCCTTGTTATGTTTGCATTCCTCACTCAGAGTTCAACCTTTCTTTTGATTGAACAGTTTTGAAACACTCTTTTTGTATTATCTTCAAGTGGACATTTGGAGTGCTTTGAAGCCTATGGTGAAAAAGGACATATCTTCACATAGAAACTACACAGGCATTCAAACAAAATTTCTTTGTGATGTGTGCATTAACGTCACAGAGTTGAACCTTCCTTTTCATTGAAGCAGTTTTGAAACACTCTTTTTGTAGAATATACAAGTGGAGATTTGGAGGGCTTTGAGACCTAAATTGGAAAAAGAAATGTCTTCACATAAAAAAGTACACAGAAATATTCTGACAAACTTCTTTGTGATGTGTGCATTCATCTCACAGAGGTGAACCTTACTTTTGATAGATTAGCTTTGAAAAACTCTTTTTGTAGAAACTACAAGTGGACATTTGGAGTGATTTGAGGCCTATGGTGGAAAAGGAAATATCTTCACATAAAAACTAGACAGAACCATTCTGACAAACTTCTTTGTGATGTGTGCATTAATGTCACAAATTTGAACCTTACTTTTGATTGAGAAGTTTTGAAACACTCTTTTTGTAGAATCTGCAAGTGTATATTTGGACCGTTTTGAGGCCTATGGTGGAAAAAGTTATACGTTCACATAAAAACTACACAGAAGTATTCTGACAAACTTCTTTGAGATGTGTGCATCCATCTCACAGAGTTGAAACTTACTTTGGATAGAGTGGCTTTGAAACAGTCTTTTTGTAGAATCTGCAATTGGACATTTTGAGCACTTTGAGGTCTGTGCTGGAAAAGGAAATATCTTCACATAAAAACTAGATGGATTAATTCTGACAAATGCCTTTTTGATATGTGCATTCTTCTCATGGAGTTCAACTTTTCTTTTCATACAGCAGTTTTGAAACTCCCATTTTTTAGTATCTGCAAGGGGACATTTGGAGCGTTGCGAGGCCTGTCTTGAAAATGGAAATATTTTCATATAAAACTAGACAGAAGCATTCTGACAAACTTCTTTGTGATGTTTGCATTAATGTCACAGAGTTGAACCATGCTTTTGATTGAGCAATTTTGAAACACTCTTTTTGTAGAATATGCAAGTGGACATTTGGAGTGCTTTGAGGCCTATGGTGGAAAAAGTAATATCTTCACATAGAAACTACACAGAAGTATTCTGACAAACTACTTTGTGATGTGTGCATTCATCTCACAGAGTTGAACCTTACTTTTGATAGAGCAGTTTTGAAACTCTCTTTTTGGAGAATCTGCCCTTGGACATTTGGAACAGTTTGAGGCCTATGGTGGAAAAGTAAATATCTTCACTTTAAAACTAGACAGAAGCATTCTGACAAACTTCTTTGTAATGTCTGCATTCGTCTCACAGAGTTGAACCTTACCTTTGATAGAGCAGCTTTGAAACACTCTTTTTTGTAGAATCTGCATTTGGACATTTGGAGTTCTTTGAGGCTTATGGTGGAAAAAGAAACACCTTCACATAAAAATTACACAGAAGTATTCTGACAAACTTCTTTGTGAAGTGTGCATTCATCCCATAGAATTTTACCTTACTTTTGACAGAGCATTTTGAAACACTCTTTTTGTAGAATCTGCAACTGGACTTTAGGAGCGCTTTGAGGACTATGGTGGAAAATAAATATCTTCACCAAAAGACTAGACAGAAGCATTCTGACAAACTCCTTTGTGATATGTGCATTCCTCTCACATAGTTGAGCTTTACTTTTGATAGAGCTGTTTTGAAACTCACTTTTTGTATTATCTGCAAGGGGACATTTGGAGCGTTTTGAAGCCTATCTTGGAAAGGGAAATATCTTCATATAAAAACTAGACAGAAGCATTCTGACAAACTTCTTCATGATGTGTGCATTAATGTCACAGATTTGAAACTTACTTTTGATTGAGCCATATGGAAACATTCTTTTTGTAGAATCTGAAGTGGACAGTTGG
Organism: Nomascus leucogenys; assembly: GCF_006542625.1. Taxonomy (NCBI): domain Eukaryota; kingdom Metazoa; phylum Chordata; class Mammalia; order Primates; family Hylobatidae; genus Nomascus; species Nomascus leucogenys. The sequence continues at coordinate 4,588 of NW_022097086.1, read as the reverse complement.
AGCACATTGAGGCTCATGGTGGAAAAAGAAACACCTTCACTTAAAAATTACACAGAAGTTTTCTGACAAATTACTTTGTCATATGTGCATTCATCACACAGAGTTTAACCTTACTTTTGATAGAGTAGCTTTGAAACACTCTTTTTGTAGAATCTGCAAGTGGACTTTTGGAGTGCTTTGAGGACTGTGGAGGAAAAAGAAATATCTTCACGTAAAAACTACACAGAAGCATTCTGACAAATATTTTGTGATTTGTGCATTCATCTCACAGAGTTGAACTTTATTTTGAGAGAGCAGCTTTGAAACACGCTTGTTTTAGAATCTGCAAGTGGACGTTTGGAGCGGTTTGAGGCCTAGGGTTGAAAGGAAATATCTGCTCATAAAAACTAGACAGAAGCATTCTGACAAACTCCTTTGTGATGTGTGCATGCATCTCACAGAGTTGAACCTTATTTTGATAGAGCAGCTTTGAAAACACTCTTTTTGTAGAATCTGCAAGTGGACATTTTGAGCGCTTTGAGGCCTACGGTGGAAAAGGAAATATCTTTACATAAAAAACCTAGAACAGAACATTCTGTCTAACTTCTTTGTGATGTGTGTATTCATCTCACAGAGTCGAACCTTACTTTGATAGAGCAGCTTTGAAAAATTTTTTGTAAATCTCAAGTGGACATTTGGAGCACTTTGAGGCCTACAGTGGAAAAGGAAATATCTTCACATAAAAACTAGACAGAAGAATTCTGATAATCGCCTTTGTGATACCGTGCATTCTTCTCACAGAGTTGAACTTCTTTTGACAGAGCATTTTTGAACTCTTGTTTTGTAGCATCTGTAAGGCGACATTTAGAGTGGTTTGGAGCCTGTCCTTGAAAGGGAATATATTCAATTAAAAACAATAGAAGCATTCTCACAAACTTCTTAGTGGATGTGTGCATTAAAGTCACAGAGTTGAATCTTATTTTTGATTGAGCACTTTTGAAACACACTGTTTTTGGTAACATCTGCACTGGACACTTGGAGAGCTTTGAGGCTAGGTATAAAAAATAATATCTTCACATAAAAACTAGGACATAAGCATTCTAAACAAATGCATTTTTGATACATACATTCTTCTCACAGAGTTGAACTTTACTTTTGATAGAGCAGTTTTGAAACTCTCTTTTTGTAGTATCTGCAGGGGAACATTTTGATCTCTTTGAGGCCTGTCTTGGAAAGGGAAATATCTTCATATACAAACTAGATAGAAGCATTGTGACAAACTTCTTTGTGATTTGTGCATTAATGTCACAGAGTTGAACCTTACTTATGATTGAGCAGTTTTGAAAAACTATTTTTGTAGAATCTGGTAGTAGAAATTTAGAGTTCTTTGAGGATTATGGTGGAAAAATAAATATCATCACAAAGAAGCGAGATAGAAGTATTCCGTCAAACTTCTTTGTGATGTGTGCATTCATCTCCAAGTGTTGAAATTTACTTTTATAGAGCATCTTTGAAAAACTCTTTTTGTAGTGTCTGCAAGTGGGCATTTGGAGCAGTTTGAGGCCTATCGTGGAAAAGGGAATATCTTCACATAAAACTAGACAGAAGCATTCCAACAAACCTTTTATAACATGTGCGTTCATCCCACACAGTTGAACCTTACTTTTGCTAGAGTAGTTTAGAAACACTCTTTTTGTAGAATCTGCAGCTGGACAATTGGAGCACTTTGAGGCCTACGGTGGAAAAGGAAATATCTTCACTTAAAAACTAGACAGAAGCATTGTAACAAATGCCTTTGTGACACGTGCATTCTTCTCACAGAATTGAACTTTACTTTTGATAGAGCAGTTTTGAAACTCACTTTTTGTAGTATCTGCAAGGGGACATTTAGAGCAGTTTGAGGCCTATCTTGGAAAGGGAAATATCTTCCTAAGAAAGCTAGACAGAAGCATTCTGACAAACTTTTTATGATGTGTGCATTCATCTCACCGAGTTGAACCTTACTTTTGATAGAGCAGTTTTGAAACACTCTTTTCGTAGAATCTGCAAGTGGACATTTGGATCGCCTGGAGGCCTATGGTGGAAAAGGAAACATCTTCACATAAAAACTAGAAAGAAACATTCTGACAAATTTCTTTGTGATGTGTGCATTCATCTCACAGAGTTGAACCTTACCTTTGATAGGGAAGCTTTGAAACATTCTTTTTGTAGAATCTGCAGTTGGACATTTGGAGCGCCTTGAGGCCTCCAGTGGAAAAGGTAGTATCTTCACATAAAAACTAGACAGAAGCATTCTGACAAATATTTTGTGATGTGTGCATTCATCTCACAGAGTTGAACCTTACTTTTGATAGCACAATTTGGAAACACTCTATTTGTAGATTCAGCAAGTGGAGATTTGGAGCGTTTTGAGGCCTATGGTGGAAAAGGTAATATCTTCAAATAAAAATGAGACAGAAGCATTCTGACAAACTGCACTGTGATACGTGCATTCATCTGACAGATTTAAACTTTACATTTAATAGAGCATTTGTGAAACTCTCTTCTTGTAGTATATGCAAGGGAACATTTGGAGCCGTTTGAGGCCTAACTTAAAAAATGGAAATAGCTTCATATAAAAAATAGACAGAAGCGTTCTGAGAAATGCCTTTGTGATACGTGCAGTGTTCTCACAGGTCAACTTTACTTTTGATAGAGCAGTTTTGAAACTCTTTTTGTGTTATCTACAAGGAGACATTTGCAGCTTTTTGAGGCCTATGTTGGAAAGGGAAATAACTTCATATAAAAACTAGACAGAAGCATTTAACAAACTTTTTGTGATGTGTGCATTAACGTCACAGAGTTGAACCTTGCATTTGATTGAGCAGTTTTTAAAACACTCTTTTTGTAGAATATGCAAGTGGACATTTGGAGCGCTTTGAGGACTATGGTGCAGAAAGAAATATCTTCATATAAAAACTACACAGAAGAATTCTGACAAACTTCTTTGTGATGTGTGCATTCATCTCAGAGTTGAACTTCACTTTGATAGAACAGCTTTGAAACACTCTTTTTGTAGGATCTGAAAGGGGACATTGGGAGTGTTTTGAGGCCTATCTTGAAAAGGGAAATATTTTCACATAAAAATAGACAGAAGCATTCTGACAAACTTCTTTGTGATGTGCATTACTGTCACAGAGTTAAGCCTTACTTTTGATTGAGCAGTTTTGAAACACTTTTTGTAGAATATGCAAGTGGACATTTGGAGTGCTTTGGGCCTAATGGTGAAAAAAGAAATATCTTCTCATAAAAACTACACAAGTATTCTGAAAAACTTTTTTGATGTGTGCATTCATCTAACAGAGTTTAACCTTATTTTGATAGAGCAGCATTTGAAACATTCTTCTTTGTATCTGCAAGTGGGCATTTGGAGCGGTTTGACCCTATGGTGGAAAAGGAAATATCTTCACATAAAAACTAGACAAAGCATTCTGACAAACTTATTTGTCATGTATGCATTCTTCTCACCGAGTTGAACCTTTCTTTTGATAGAGCTTTTTAAACACTTTTTGTAGAATCTGCAATTGGACATTTGGAGCAATTTGGGGCCTATGTGGAAAAAAATATCTTCACATAAAAACTAGACACAAGCATTCTAACAAATGCTTTGAGATGTGTGCATTATTCTCACGGTGTTGAACTTTACTTTTGATAGAGCAGCTTTGAAGCACTCTTTTTTGAGAATCTGCAAGATGACATTTGGAGCGTTTTGAGGCCTATGGTGGAAAAGGAAATATCTTCACATAAAAACTAGACAGAAGCATTCTGACAAACTACTTTGTGAGGTGTGCATGCATCTCACAGAGCTGAAACTTACTTTTGATAGAGCGGCTTTGAAACTCTCTTTTTGTAGAATCTGCAATTGGACATTTTGAGTGCTTTGAGGCCTATGGTTGAAAGGGAAATATCTTCACATAAAAAATAGACAGAAACATTCTGACTAACTTCTTTGTGAAGTGTGTGTATTCATCTCACAGAGTTGAACCTTACTTTTGATAGAGCAGCTTTGAAACAATCTTTTTGTAGAATCTGCAAGTGGACATTTGCAGTGCTTTGAGGCCTACGGTGAAAAAGGAAATATCTTCATATAAAAACTAGACAGAAGATTCTGATAATCTTTGAGACGTGCATTTCCTCACAGAGTTGAACTTTACTTTTGATAGAGCAGTTTTGAAACTCACTTTTTTGTAGTATCTGCAAGGGGACATTTGGAGCAGTTTGAGGCCTATCTTGGAAAGGGAATATCTTCCTAAGAAACTAGACAGAAGCATTCTGACAAATTCATTATGATGTGTGCATTCATCTCACCAAGTTGAACCTTACTTTTGATACAGCAGTTTTGAAACACTCTTTGTAGAATCTGCAAGTGGATATTTGGAGCTCCTTGAGGCCTATGGTGGAAAAGGAAATATCTTCACATAAAAACTAGAAAGAAATATTCTGACAAATTTCTTTGTGATGTTGCATTTATCTCACAGAGTTGAACCTTACCTTTGATTGGGAAGCTTTGAAACATTCTTTTGTAGAATCTGCAGTTGGACATTTGGAGTGCCTTGAGGCCTCCAGTGGA
>NW_022097085.1:0-24476 GCF_006542625.1 Nomascus leucogenys | reverse complement strand
CCAAAACACCTAAAAGCAAAACACTTAGTAAATTCTTACAATCATGATGATCACAAATTAGTGCTATTAGTAAGAAAGAAACTTCTAAACCAAATAAAGTCCCAATACCTCCAAGGAATTTTGTCTCTCTGATACACACACACGATTAAAAAAATGAAGGAAATGTAAAAAAATAAATAAATGAAGGAAGTTCTGTGGGAAATGTCCATAATTTCATGCCCAGAATTTCTCTATCAATCTCTTTCCCCAAAGTTCTTCCAAGAAAATAAAGTTGCCTTTCTCTCAACGTTAACTCATCACTTTTCTCATAGCATTTTCAAAAGAAATATTTCCTGTCAGCCGGCCACTTAAACTTTGTGCTGTTAAAGAAATCCAAAAAGGTATCAATTTTGCAACAAAGGATAAAGAGGAGACGAAGTGAACCAACATGGCTTTTAAGCTAAATTGCCGTCACCTGTCACAGGCTGTCTAGCGAGCCTGAAGTTCCCTCTAATAAGCTTATGGAGGGTGCGGAGCAAAGGCACCTCAAGTTGCTCTGCGGGTTTTCCCCTGGTAAATTAGGCTGAAAGGAAAAGAGTCCCACCCCCCACCCCCAAACTTGGAGACCAGGGCTGCCCTGCCGCATTCTGTGCCCAGACCTCCTACTTCCACGCCCTTCCAGTCCTTTCCTCGGCTTGGAAAATTGGGCATGAGGCAAGCGAAAGGAAGGACAGAAGGCCAAAACGGGCATCCGGGAAGCCAAATTTCTGTCTCAAAAGGCTCGTCTAGAAACGCATACATAGCGCGTGCCTTGGGGACATCTCCTAAAACCCCGTTCACTGAAGCTAATTCCTCCCGAACGCCCCCACGCCGGCTGAGGATCGCAACCGCCCACCGCCCCTCCAGCCTGTGCAGCCGCCCCCAAAACCTCCCGTGAATCGGGAAATGTAAAGGCAGCAGCGCTTGGGGAGCCGAGCAGCCTCGCCAGTTCCACGTCTCTGGTTCGAGACCCCTCGGTTCACCTCTTTGGGGAACTCACCTGGAGTCAGGTTTAGACGGCAGCCTCCACCCAGGGGACCGGGAAGCGGCCCCGGGAAGCGCCGCCGCGTCCTGTGAATAAGGAGCGCAGCGCAGCGGAGCAGCTCCCCCCGGACCGGCCGCTCCCCGATTCCTCCCGCTCTGTCCGGGAGCCGTCCCTCCGTTCTTTCCTCTCCCTCCCCTGCCTGCAGCCGCCGCGCTCCCTCCTCCTGCTGGCGGCGCAGGGCTGTGCTTCCGCCTCCCTCCTGCGGGCGCACGAGCTGCCCGCGCTGCTAATGAGCAGGCTCCAGGCTCCGCCCGGCCAGGGGTGCGCACACGCCCCACGCCGGAGACGAGCTCCCGGGAGCGGAGCTATGGACACGCCTGGTGCGGCCGCTGGAGAAATGAACTGGAGGAGGCATCCAGCATCTCACACTTTCTGGCCACTCAGCTTAACTAAGCCATAACCCCAGACTTCTTCCTAAATCTCCAGTAATTTACAGGTGCTGAAAAGTCAATGAGGGGTTTGAGCACAATCTGTGTTAACAGTATTGTCAGCATAGAGATGCTAATCTGGCTAGATTCTAGGGATGAAATGTTCAAGGGACGGTATATGATTCTTTCTGGTTGTTATTTTGACATATTTTGGCTATACTTACAGATCTGTAAAATAAACCAGCAATCTTCTAATCATGACAACACAGATTCCTAATTGAAGGCAGCTGATACTTATTAAATACCAGACTCTGTTTAATAGGCTCTTTTTTCCCAGCTGATCTTTACTACAATTCTGTGAGCACTACTATCACCCCTATTCTATATTTTAAGAATTTGGGACTATTAAAACAAGACGGTCTTAAAACAAGACTAAGGAACATGTCCAACCTTGCAGAGATTCTAAGTTTCTGAGCCTAAATAATAACTGAAATCTGTAGCTCCCACAACCCATACCCTGTGTATAATGTGTTGCAGCATCTTGGACGGTACTGTGTAACTGAACCAACAAAGATAATAGGACCATCAGCAAATACACACCACGAGACTAATGAATACCTAGAATCCTAGTGAGACTTGTAAATAGTCAAGCACCCTAAGTAACAATAGTTCAAGTGCATGCTAAACATGGTGATTACTTATAAAAGAACAGCAACCAGTATGAGTTAAGACAGGCAAATAATGTTCAAAATGTTCAGAATCAATGTCCAGCCACTTATGAGTTGAATTCCCCACTCTAAAAAAGAGGCCAGATGTGATGTATTCTAAGAAGTCTACAATGGGCGTGGTCTTTCTGCAACCAAAAAGGGCTTTTTAAACACTTGTTTCCCATTAAGAATATGCAATAGCTAATTAATATTAAATCTGAAAATCAATGATAATTTATTTCAACTAACCTTAAGTGAAAAAATCATTACTCATTCAAGCTTTTAGAATTCGATTAAATAGCATTGAGTATCAAATTTACTTCAACCCATAGAAATAATAGACAGTTAATTAATAAAGTAAGTAATTTAATTAACTTTACTTTTGTGTCATGATGTATTTTTCCTTAGGAAAAGGATAAGACATTTTTTCCATGGTATAAAATACTAGAATATGACTTTTATATTTTTCTTCATGAAGATTAAAGAATTAATAAAATAAGTACAGACATATTTATTGTCAACAAATCTATCCAGATCATTCATTCTGCACTCAAGAAATTATGCTAGGCAAGCTTTATTTCTCCATATGTACAAGGCAATTCAGAGGTCAAAAATTTTAAAACACTTAAATGAATATCAACCTTTAATTAAGAGTAGATTTTATTTATAAACAACTTTAAAAGTCTATAAACAAGTTATAACAAACTTCTACTTTATCAATACTGCTACTCCTGTTGAACACAAAGATATATAATTATAGTTTTCTCCCTATTTAAAATACTTATTGATTCTGGCATAATAATGTCATACTCATCCCTCAATAATCAGTGTACATGTAACCAGAAATCTTTTCTTTCACCTAGTCAATGTAAGTATTTCTGTGTTTTGCATGTTAACACTGTATTTATTCTGTGTTTCTAGTGCTTATCCTCAAAATTTTTATAGTTCCGTTCACATATGAATTCTACCAATCAGCACTATATATAAATAATGAAACGTATAAAATGTGTTAAATAAATGGATGTAAGGTTTATGCTACATTTTTCACATAGTAAGTACTTCAAAACCCTTATTATTTTTCCTTAAGCTTTTATGTGCATATATTTTATCTCTGCAACTAAAGAATAAACTTCTAAATAAGAATAGTTTTGTCTATAAATTTTACGCATTTTAATACATTATTAATCTAAAACCTTGGACTAGAGTTTGGAATTCTTTTATGTATTCATTTATTGGTTCAAAAAATAGGTGTCCATGCCATTTTTTCTAAACCTTGTGCAAGATGTAGGGTATACAATGATGTCCAGACTTTAGAGTCCTTGACCTCATGGAGTTTAAAGTGCAGTAATGTACAGTAATTTTAAAATCTATTTATTATTATTTAAAACAATAAATGAATACATTCTTGTCGAAAATAAATGAAAAGTCTGTCTGAATTCCCTGGCCAAGGCCGAAACATGAAAGCAAAAGAGCTGCCTGAAAACAGTGCAAGCCACTCTCCAGAGGGTTTCTCTGTTGAAACAGCACATCTCATTATGGAAATAATGAGAAAAATTAGTAACTGTGGAAATGACAGCACATATGCATCTTTGTGGTTTCTGACCTTTTAGCATCGTCGAAGCAAGACCACAAACCTTTCAACACCATGAGTGGTATTAATCTTGCACAGAATATAATGTTTTCACATATTTGATTCTGATTTCCTACAAAGTAATTTCAATTTCTAGCTAAAGCTAATGGATTTTTCTAGTGAAAACATTGTGTACCGAATGACGTTCCAGTGAGATCCGCGTACCATGCGCCATTTTCATGTTCGTGCTCATTTCTCTGAAGTCTGTTTGCCTTTAATTCACCATCATAAAATTCCTTGTGTACTTTTATTGGCAACCATCGCATAGTGACACTTGCATCCAAATGTAATTCCATTTGAGCTTGGCAGTGTTTGCTTTTTTATCAGAAGAGGAAAGTTAGAGGGAACAAGGGGCAAAGATGTGTGTGAGAATATCTGAGGGGCCATCAGAGCATCATCACAAATTCAAGATTTTTTTGAAACATTAGACAAGGGACTGACAGAGATGCCCTGGGATGGCTGAAACACTTCACAACCTGCTCATGTTTATGACCAAAATCATCACCTAAAATGAATTCAATGTGTAAATATCATAATATTGTTTGTGTATAAGTAATCATGAAGCAGTTAGGGAAGGGAGTATAATCTAGTAAGAAATTGGAACAAAAAATGTTAGACAAAATCCAAGAAGATTTAAAAGAAGAAAATTAACCTGTCTGTTCTGAACAGAATTGGAAAAGCACATCAATCATAGCTCTATACATTGACCATAGACTTAAAGCATAACATAAAAATAAAGAAGGCAGATAACTCAGGAAAACATTTCTATTAAATCTACTCCGTAAAGTTTTCCCATACTTTTATTTTACTAACAGGAGCATACATTTAAATCTCACAAAATCATATATATTTTGTTGATTCAATTTGTAGCAGATAGAGGAGCATGTCTCAGTGCAATGACAGTGAGTTGTCGCTATAACATACCACTGCTTTACATCTTACCCACAGGCTAAAATGTTTACCCCTAGAGTCGTGACTTTGTATATGGCAGGAGATTGCTACTAAAAGTAAATATATTTGGCTGAAGGGCAGATACATCTTTAGGCCATTATATCATTCACTAAAATTTAGCAGGCATTTACATATTTACCTACTTAGTTCATATGACAAATATGTTTGAGAGACTGCCATATACAAAAAAAAAAAGATGGAACCATCTTACAAATTTAGAGATTACTTAAAGAAATGGAACTGAAGGGTTAACTGTGATGGCAAGAATGAAGAGAGCAAAACCAGAGGGTACTTCAAGGAGAACAGGCATGAGAGAGGCATTATAATTTGGAGGGTGCTATGATTTGAACCTATGTGCCCATCCAAAGTTTGTATGTTGAAACTAAAATCCCAGGACAATGATATCAAGAGATGGGGCTTTTGGTGAAGTGATTAAGTGAAGAAGGATCCACCCTCATGAATGAGATAAATGTCCTCGTCAAAGATGCTTTAGAGGAATGCCGGGCTCCTCAGTCTCTTCTGCCATGTCCTTACATTGTCCGTTTTTGCCCACTTTTGTCACGTGAAGACAAAGCAAGAAAGTGCCACCTCGGGACCAACTGCCAAATCTCCGCTGCCTTGATTTCGGACTTCTCAGCCCCAGAACTGTGAGAAATACATTTCTGTTTTTTATAAATTACTCAATCTGTGGCATTTTGTTATAGCAGCATACAGACAAAAACAGGGTAAACAGCCTGGTGAGAGTGGATATTTTAGAAACTTGAGATGATTCAATGTCGCTGATTCTCCATTTTCTCATATGTAAAATGAAGGAAATAATGCTGATTACTTCATAGTTCATTGTGCAAATTAAATTAACTATGTAAATAAAGCAAGCAATATAGTTCCTTTTATCTAGTATACATTGTTTAAGTGTTGTTGTTATTACATGGGGAAAACAAGAACTTCCCCAAACAGAAGGATGTGGGAACCAAAACTAAGATATAAGAAAGGACCAAAGTTCACTGTGACAATTTGGTCAAGCGCTGGTTAGGGAAGATAGCATAATGTTATGCATAGGTATTATTTTAGGATAATTTTACTCCACCCCGAACTCCTCTAGCACTTTCCCTACGTCTTTCATTGCACTTCTTCATTTGTCTCTTTAATTACGGTTATTTATATAAATCTTTTAGCTTCCTACAAAAATAAGTTTGTAGTGGGACAGATTCTGAAGGATCTATGTCAAAGCAATTTTTCTATTTCCTACAGCAAGTAACCCAGTAGTAATCACCCAGAATTTGTTAAAAGAATAAACATAGGAAGATTAATTTCAATTTTTTTCTTTGCTAATTTTTAATCAGAATTATACCATTGTTAGGGAGGGAGAAATTATAAATTGAGGACATGAGTATTAACATTTAAATCTGTTATTCTGCTTTATTTTAGAGCTTGCCATGTTTTGTGATTAAAAAAAGAAACAGGACATTCTATATAGCTGTTGCAAAACGTGTGGTCTGTTGGTGAACTAGCAGCACCAGCATTACCAAGAGTTCCTTAGTTTGCAGGACTACTGAGTCAGAATTCGCATTTTGACAAAACTCCAGGTGATTCATGCTCTGCATTTAAGTTGGAGAAGCGCTGTTCTATAGTTCTCCTTATGTCCTAAATGCATTGTCAGTGAAAGAAAATACTATACGTATGATAATAATAACGGTAATATGAACAAAAATGTAACTATTAGTAATTTTCTATGCTCTCCCAGATACCAAGTCCTTTATTTAATACTTGTGATAATTCTGCGAAGTTGCAATTGATATCACCTACTAAACTGATACTCAGAAATCTGAAGTAATTCTCCAAGGTCACAAAGCTAGTGAATCACAAACAAGATTTTTAAACTCTTGCTGCTTCATTCCAAAGACTAAACCGTTTCTAGCTCACGGTTAATACATTTGCTTCTGCCTTCCATTTCCTAAATGTGGTTTCCTTTCTATTTCATTAACTTTACTTATACATGACTGATTTTTAACCCTCTCTAATATTTTCAGAATATGGTGTACTATGGTTAATAAGGACAATACCAAGTAATATCATGTTGAGAAAGCGTGCAGAAGTAGCATCAAAAAACAGACTTTTTCCAAAATGTTTACTACAAACGTTCAATAAAAACAAGACTTTCTACTTAGAAATTCTACCTTGCATAACTCAAATGGAGCATGATTATTAAAATGACAAAAAAGATTCCGTAATTGCCTAAGAGCTAAGAATAAGAATTGCTATATAAAAAAGCATAAATATGCCATATGAATGACATCTATAAGAATCATGGGAGTGCTATTTGGTATTTAGTATTTAGTTCCATTCTGCAGCATGATCAAAAAGAAGCATCTGTATAATTCACTGTGCATTATAGCACAATAAATCACCTCATTAGGCTCAGATATATGTAAAGATTTACAGTCTGGGAAAGTCCACTAGATATTCTTAATCACTTCTTAGACTGTACTGTACCCCATATTTCTCTTTTTCTATAGAAAGGTCGCACATGGAAAGGCTTTATTTTAAATCCAGCAATGAATGGAATGTCTGTGAAGCAAGAAATAGATGGAAATTGACATTTTAAAAGAAAGATTGGCTTCTGAAGAGATATAGCTGTGACCTTGGTCTTTATGTTGGAGAGAAGTATTCCCTAGCCTTACTGTACTATTTCTCCCAAAGCACCCTCTCTATTGTTCTCCCTCCATCTCTGGCTCCTATCATATGGCCCCTCCCTCATTCTGTCTGGTGAGTTCTGAGGAAAATGCTTAAATTCTGCACAGAAGATTGAGAACAATGCTAAATATTCCTCAGAGAAGCAAAATTTTATGTTAACAGTTTATATTTTCACATGAAATTTTCTATCTCTTCTCTCTGTCTCATGTGTGTATGTGTGTATGTGTATATATATATACAGTATAATATACAGTAGATATGTATATAGAGAGTATAATATTCAGTATATATGTATATATAGTATAATATACCGTATATATGTATACATATACAGTGTGTGTGTGTTTGTGTGTGTGTGTGTATATATATATATACATATATATATATATACTACCATTTACCTCCCAGGCTATACGTCCTGAAATCTTAAAAGTAGAAAGCCCTCACAGGCCGCGGTTGCTCATGCCTGTAATCCCAGCACTTTGGGAGGCCGAGGCGTGCAGATCACCTGAGGTCGGGAGTTCAAGACCAGCCTGACCAACATGGTGAAGCCCCATCTCTACTAAAAATACAAAAAATTAGCTGGGCGTTGTGTTGTGCGCCTGTAATCCCAGCTACTCAGGAGGTGGAGGCAGGAGAATCACGTGAACCCGGGAGTCGGAGGTTGTGTGAGCCGAGACCATGACATTGCACTGCAGCCTGGGCAATGAGAGCAAAACTCCATCTCAAAAAAAAAAAAGGTGGAAAGGCCTTAAAAGACTTTTGAAAATGAGATTTGTCAAATATTTATTAGAGATGAAGAAAATAAGTGTGGACCCACACGTAACTTGTCTGAGGTCACAGAAGTAGGGACCCACACGTAACTTGTCTGAGGTCACAGAGGTAGTCATGCTGCAGCAGGCTTACTGGTTTTCCTCTATGACATGCATTATTATTGTTTTTGATCATTTCAAGAGGTTTCTAGTCGATAGTGGGACAAAATTTCTAATTTGGGAACCTAATTTTCTCTGCAAATCTTCTTTACATCTCTAGCTTATTAATACACCTCAGAAGTGTTACAGGAATTAATTCGCAGGATTTTGAAGAATATTTTGAGGTATGCTGGGAAAAATCATGTCAAGTATCAATGATTAGAAACTAAACAATCAATACTAGATATTGTAAAATTATATTTAAACTTCCATATGGCATAAATAAGTTATTTTAATGTACAGTCGTTGTACTTTGTAAACTTGCATATAAAATATTTGAAAAAATAACTTTCAATATGTAAAATGTAAATATACAAAGGAAAGGATCGGAAAAAATAGGTAAAAATGATCAGGCTAAGAAAACACTACAGTGTCACCCTCAGAAGACTATAGAAGGATTCTCAACCTCGAGAAACAGAGGAACTTGAACATGGAAATTACCCTCTGCTAGCCATACTGATTATGGTACATAATTTTAAAAGGCTTTTAGAGAGAAGGGAAATGTTTTATTATGCATTCAGTACAGTGTTACGGTGATGTTTCTAAACTATCAGCTATTTTTAAAATTCCCACAATCTTTCTATAGATGACAAAGTTACATAAATATGAAGGATAAGAAGGGCCCCTGCAAAGCTGATAATACAATTCTCTTTTCAATGATAACGTATTTCTAAGCGTGCATCTGCTAATCATATTGATGTGCATTTAGTGTTCTTTTATCTACACCTGTCAAAGTGGCTAAAGTAATCCTTCATGAGGAGATAATTTTTTCCTTTAGGTGATTTTTTCCGCATAACACTCTAACATTTCCAACTCCATTTTTCTCGAAAAAGTTTACATGATATACATATACAATTACTAAAACTCTGGCTGCATAAATAATTTAAATGGACTTTACTTCAAAGATAATATTTACTTTTAAAGTTGTAAACCTTTGAATCATCAATTAATTAGAATTATATTTTTCTTTATAAATAAAGTTTTTTGTCCCTACATATTTATGATTTGGAAATTTTCACCTGGAAAATTTCATTTACATTTCGATGCCTTGTCTTTAGTAAAAAATTCAGTCTTTCAATTTCAATATAATTTTTTGATAGATTTTTACCTGAAATTATGATAAAATAAGAAAAGTGAAAAATAGAGATAAACTTTAAGTACAACGTTATTTGTGCTTAATAATAAAATCAAGAAAGTAAAATATCTAAAATAATTATAACTATTTAAATAAACAAAGTATCATGTAATGGGCGAAATATTCTTCTGGCTCGTTTTTGATTCTGAAAGGTTGTTTACAGGTTCTGAAGTTCAGTTTGCTCATCTCTAACATGAGGTTGAACTAGGTATGGCTTGTTTGGCTGAACTCTGTAAGGCTGGTGAAAAAAGTTGCATTTGCATTCTTCTTCCTGTTACTGTATACAATAGAATCCTTCCTGTTTCTACCATGAGATTCAGAACACAGTCTCTGACCTTTCTGAATAGTTTCCAAGTCTCCTTGTTCTCCTGAAGCCTTCTCATAAACGGCTCTACCATGCACCCTGCTTGTCAACACCAAACTCGAAGTATACCTGATGTCATCCCTTCCTTTACCATCTTCCTACCTGTATCCAATCTGTAGCTCAACCATTTCAAACTTGAGAAATCTCTCTAATGCATCCATTCTGCTCATTCTCTATAATAACCACTCTAGGTCAAACCACGGTCAAACCCATCAGTTCAGTTCAATATTTTGATGGATCCCTAATGTGTCTGCATATTTCCACTTCCCCCTTCTACCATCTGTTCTCTAGAAAGCAAAGAGAGTAATCACCAAAAAAAGAAAAAGAAAAAGAAAACAGGAAAGGAATAACATCAGGTCATTGCCCTAGAAAAATCTTCCAGAAGCTTCCCAATACTTGCGCAAGAAAGCTCATATCCCATATTCTGACCCCCTAACTCTAAATGTGTGTATAACCTCATGTCATGCATCCCTCACTTACTATGCTCCAGCCACCATGGACTTCTATTACTCATACACGCTGAACATTGTCCTGTTAGAAGGCCTTGTCATGTGTTCTTCTGGTTGCCTGGAATTATCTTGTCGTCTTCTCCTCATTCAGGCCTGAGATTAATTTCCTCAAACATGCCTTTCTTGATCCCACCTTATGTCCTTCATCTTCAACCTCTTTTAAAAATCCACAATCTGATTTTTCTTCATAGCATATACTATAATATGTCAATATCTTGTCTATTTATGAGATTACTAAATTATACTGAGGAGAGCCTTTTGAATAGTATCTCAAAAAGCCGAGTTTCTATTCCTTTGTCCTCATCCCATAATTCCCAGCACTTGGCACAGGATCCAGTACAACAAACACTTACTGACTGGAAAATGAACTTCATGTAAGATAAAATCAAACCTTGGGGAATTGCAGGCATGTTCCCTTACTCAGATACTCTTATGCTTAAAGTGAAAACATATTCATGTTATATTGCTCAGAATGTCCATTCCAGTTTCTACAGAAAGAGTGCTTCAAAACTTCTCAATCAAAAGTAAGGTTCAAATCTGTTAGTTGAATGCACAGAACAGAAAGAAGTTTCACAGAAGGCTTCTGTGTAGTTTTTATTTGAAGACATTCCTTTTTCCACTACAGGCCTCTTAGCGCTCCGAATGCCCACTTGCAGTTTCTACAGAAAGAGTGTTTCACAACTCCTTAATCAAAAGTAAGATTCAACTCTGTTAGTTGAATGCACAGATCAGAAAGAAGTTTCACAGAATGCTTCTCTGTAGTTTTTATTTGAAGATATTCCTTTTTCCACTATAGGCCTCTTAGCGTTGCCAAACTCCACTTGCAGTTTCTACAGAAAGAGTGTTCCAGAAGTGCTCAATCAAAAGTAAGGTTCAACTCTGTTAGTTGAATGCACAGAACAGAAAGAAGTTTCACAAAATGCTTCTGTGTAGTTTTTATTTGAAGATATTCCTTTATCCAGTATAGGCCTCTTAGGGCTCAGAATGTCCACTTGCAATTTCTACAGAAAGAGTGTTTCAGAACTGCTCAATCAAAAGTAAGGTTCAACTCTGTTAGTTGAATGCACAGAACAGAAAGAAGTTTCACAGAATGCTTCTGTGTAGTTTTTATTTGCAGATATTCCTTTTTCCACTATAGGACTCTTAGCGCTCCGAATGTCCACTTCCAGGTTCTACAGAAAGAGTGTTTCAGAACTGCGCAATCAAAAGTAAGATTCAACTCTGTTAGTTGAATGCACAGAACAGAAATAACTTTCACAGAATGCTTCTGTGTAGTTTTTATTTGAAGATATTCCTTTTTCCTCTATAGGCCTCTTAGCGCTCCGAATGTCTACTCGCAGTTTCTACAGAAAGAGTGTTTCAGAACTACTCAATCAATAGTAAGGTTCAACACTGTTAATTGAATGCACAGAACAGAAAGAAGTTTCACAGAATGCTTCTGTGTAGTTTCTATTTGAAGATATTCCTTTTTCCACTAAAGGCCTTTTAGCGCTCCAAATGTCCACTTGCAGTTTCTACAGAAAGAGTGTTTCAGAACTGCTCAATCAATAGTAAGGTTCAACTCTGTTAGTGGAATGCACAGAACAGAAAGAAGTTTCACAGAATGCTTCCTTGAAGTTTTCATTTGAAGATATTCCTTTTTCCACTATAGGCCTCCTAGCAGCCGAATGTCCACTTGCAGTTTCTACAGAAAGAGTGTTTCAGAACTGCTCAATCAAAAGCAAGGTTCAACTCTATTAGTTGAATGCATAGAACAGAAAGAAGTTTCACAGAATGCTTCTGTGTAGTTTTTATTTGAAGATATTCGTTTTTCCACAACAGGCCTCATAGCACGCCGAATGTCCACTTCCAGTTTCTACTGAAAGAGTGTTTCACAACTCCTCAATCAAAAGAAGGTTCAACTCTGTTAGTTGAATGGACAGATCAGAAGAAGTCTCACAGAATGCTTCTGTGCAGTTTTTACTTGAAGATATTACTTTTTCCACTATAGGCCACTTAGCGCTACGAATGACCACTACCAGTTTCTACAGAAAGAGTGTTTCATAACTCCACAATCAAAAGTAAGGTTCAACTCTGTTAGTTGAATGAACAGATCAGAAAGAAGTTTCACGGAATGCTTCTGTGTAGTTTTTATTTGAAGATATTCCTTTTTCCACTATAGGCCACTTAGCGCTCTGAATGTCCACTTTCAGTTTCTACACAAAGAATGTTTCAGAACTGCACAATCAAAAGTAAGGTTCAACTCTGTTAGTTGAATGCACAGATCAGAAAGAAGTGTCACACAATGCTTCTGTGTAGTTTTTATTTGAGGATATTCCTTTTTCCACTATAGGCCTCTTAGCGCTCCGAATGTCCACTTGCAGTTCCTACAGAAAGAGTGTTTCAGAACTGATCAATAAAAGTAAGGTTCAACTCTGTTAGTTGAATGCACAGAACAGAAAGAAGCTTCACAGAATGATTCTGTGTAGTTTTTATTTGAAGATATTCCATTTTCCACTATAGGCCTCTTAGCTCACCGAATGTCCACTTGCAATTTCTACAGAGAGAGTGTTTCAGAACTGCTCAATCAAAAGTAAGGTTCAACTCTGTTAGTTCAATGACACAAAAGAAAGAATTTTCACGGAATGCTTCTGTGTAGTTTTTATTTGAAGATATATCTTTTTCCAATATAGGCTTCTTAGCGCTCCGAATGTCCACTTGCAGTTACTACAGAAAGAGTGTTTCAGAAATGCTCAATCAAAAGTAAGGTTCAACTCTGTTAGTTGAATGCACAGATCAGGTAGAAGGTTCACAGAATGCTTCTGTGTGGTTTTTATTTGAAGATATTCCTTTTTCCACTATAGGCCTCTTAGCGCTCCGAATGTCCACTTACAATATACAGAAAGAGTGTTTCAGAACTGCTCAATCAAAATAAGGTTCAACTCTGTTAGTTGAGTGCACAGATCAGAAAGAATTTCACAGATGCTTCTTTGTTTTTTTTTGATATTCTTATCCCTATAGGCCTCTCAGCGCTCCGAATGTCCACTTACAGTTTCTACAGGAAGAGTGTTTCACAACTCCTCAATCAAAAGGAAGGTTCAACTCTGTTAGTTGAATGCACAGAAAAGAAAGAAGTTTCACAGAATGCTTTTATGTAGTTTTTATTTGAAGGTATTCGTTTTTCCACTACAGGCCTCTTAGCGCTCCGAATGTCAACTTCCAGTTTCTACAGAAAGAGTGTTTCAGAACTGCTCAATCAAAACAAAGGTTCAACTCTGTTAGTTGAAAGCACAGAACAGAAAGTAGTTTCACAGAATGCTTCTCTGTAGTTTTTATTTGAAGATATTCCTTTTTCAAATAAAGGCCTCTTCGCGCTCCGAATGTCCACTTGCAGTTTCTACAGAAAGAGTGTTTCAGAACTCCTCAATCAGAAGTGATGTTCAACTCTGTTAGTTGAATGCACAGAACAGAAAGAAGTTTCACAGAATGGTTCTGTGGCGTTTTTATTTGAAGATATTCCTGTTTCCACTACAGGCCTCTTAGCGCTCCGAATGTCCAATTGCAGTATCTACAGAAAGAGTGTTTCAGAACTGCTCAATCAAAAGTAACGTTCAACTCTGTTATTTGAATGCACAGATCAGAAAGAAGTTTCACAGAATGCTTCTGTGTAGTTTTTATTTGAAGATGTTCCTTTTTGCACTATAGGCCTCTTAGCGCTCCGAATGTCAACTTGCAGTTTCTACAGAAAGAGTGTTTCAGAACTGCGCAATCAAAAGTAAGGTTCAAATCTGTTAGTTGAATGCACAGACCAGAAAGAAGTTTCACAGAATGCTTCTGTGTAGTTTTTATTTGAAGATATTCCTTTTTGCACTGTAGGCCTCTTAGCGCTCCGAAAGTCCACATGCAGTTTCTACTGAAAGAGTTTTTCAGAACTGCTCAATCAAAAGTAAGGTTCAATTCTGTTAGTTGAATGCACAGAACAGAAATTAATTTCACAGAACGCTTCTGTGTAGTTTTTATTTGAAGATATTCCTTTTTCCGCTATAGGCCTCTTAGCACTCCGAATGTCAACTTGCAGTTTCTACAGAAAGAGTCTTTCAGAAATGCTCAATCAAAAGTAAGCTTCAACTCTGTTAGTTGAATGCACAGAACAGAAAGATGTTTCACAGAGTGCTTCTGTGTAGTTTTTATTTGAAGATATTACTTTTTCGGCTATAGTCCTATTAGCGATCCGAAGGTCCACTTGCATTTTGTACAGAAAGAGTGTTTCAAAACTGCTCAATCAAAAGTAAGGTTCAACTCTGTTAGTTGAATGCACAGAACAGTAAGAAGTTTCACTGATTGCATCTGTGTAGTTTTTATTGAAGATATTCCTTTTTCCACTGTAGGCCTCTTAGCGCCCTGAATGTCCACTTGCATTTTCTACAGAAAGAGTGTTTCAGAACTGCTCAATAAAAGTAAGGTTCAAATCTGTTAGTTGAATGCACAGAACAGAAACAAGTTTCACAGAATGCTTCTGTGTAGTTTTTATATGAAGATATTCCTTTTTCCACTATAGGCCTCTTAGGGCTCCAAATGTCCACTTGCAGTTTCTAAAGAAAGAGTGTTTCAGAACTGCTCAGTCAAAAGTAAGGTTCAACTCTGTTAGCTGAATGCACAGAACAGAAAGAAATTTCACAGAATGCTTCTGTGTAGTTTTTATTTAAAGATATTACTTTTTCCACTATAGGCCTCCTAGGTGCCTGAATGTCCACCTACATTTTCTACAGAAGGAGAGTTTCAGAACTGCTCAATCAAAAGTAAGGTTCAACTCTGTTAGTTGAATGCACAGAACAGAAAGAAGTTTCACACAATGCTTCTGTGTAGTTTTTATTTGAAGATATTCCTTTTTCCACTATAGGCCTCTTAGCGCTCCGAATATCCACTTGCAGTTTCTACTGAAAAAGTGTTTCAGAACTGCACAATCAAAAGTAATGTTCAACTCTGTTACTTGAATGCACAGAACAGAAATTAATTTCACAGAATGCTTCTCTGTAGTTTTTATTTGAAGATATTCCTTTTCCCACTATAGGCCTCTTAGCACTCTGAAGTCAACATGCAGTTCCTACAGAAAGAGAGTTTCAGAAATGATCAATGAAAAGTAAGGTTCAACTCGGTTACTTGAAAGCACAACACACATATAAATTTCACAGAATGCTTGTGGATAGTTTTTGTTTGACGATATTGCTTTTTCAACAATAGGCCTCTTAGTGCTCCGAATGCAAATTGCAGTTTCTACAAAAAGAGTCTTTCAGAAATGCTCAACCAAAAGTAAGGTTCAAATCTGTTAATTGAATGCACAAATCAGAATGTAGTTTCACAGTATGCTTCTGTGTAGTTTTATTTGAAGATATTCCTTTTTGCACTATAGGCCTCTTAGCGCTCCGAATGTCCACTTGCAGTTACTTCAGAAAGATTCTTTCAGAACTGCTCAATCCAAAGGAAGGTTCAACTCTGTTAGTTGAATGCACAGAACAGAAAGAAGTTTCACAGAATGCTTCCGGGTGTTTTTTATTTGAAGATATTCCTCTTTCCTCTATAAGACTCTTAAAGCCCTGAAAGTACACTTGCAGTTTCAACAGAAAGAGTGTTTCACAACTCCTCAATGAAAAGTAAGTTTCAATTATGTTAGCGGAATGCACAGAACGGAAAGAAGTTTCACAGAATGCTACTGTGCAGTTTTTATTGGAAGATATTCCTTTTTCCACTATGGGCCTCTTAGCCTCCAAATGTCCACTTGCAGTTTCTACAGAAAGAGTGTTTCAGAACTGCTCAATCAAAAGTAAGGTTCAATTCCGTTAGTTGAATGCACAGAACAGAAAGAAGAGTCCCAGAATGCTTCTGTGTAGTTTTTATTTGAAGATATTCCTTTTTCCAACATAGGCCTCTTTGCACTCCATATGTCCACTTGCATTTTCTACAGGAAGTGTGTTTCAAAACTGCTCAATCAAAACTAAGTTTCAAGTCTGTTAGTTGAATGCACAGAACGGAAGGAAGTTACACAGAATGCTTCTGTGTAGTTTTTATTTGAAGATATTCCTTTTTCCGCTATAGGACTCTTAGCGCTCCGAAGGACCACTTGCATTTTCTACAGAAAGAGTGTTTCAGAATTGCTCCATCAAAAGTAAGGCTCAACTCTGTTAGTTGAATGCACAGAACAGAAAGAAGTTTCACAGATTGATTCTGTGTAGTTTTTATTTGAACATATTCCTTTTTCCACTATAGGCCTCTTAGCGCCCTGAATGTTTACTTGCCTTTTCTACAGAAAGAGTGTTTCAGAACTGCTCAATCAATAGTAAGGTTCAACTCTGTTAGTTGAATGCACAGAACAGAAAGAAGTTTCACAGAACGCTTCTGTGTAGTTTCTATTTGAAGGTATTCCTTTTTCTGCTATAGGCCTCTTAGCGCTCCGAATGTCCACTTGCATTTCCTAAAGAAAGAGTGTTTCAGAACTGCTCAATCAAAATTAAGGTTCAACTGTGTTAGTTGAAAAACAGCACAGTAAGAATTTCTGAAACACACTTTCTGTAAAAAATGCAAGTGGACATTCATAGCGCTAAGAGGCCTATAGTGGAAAAAGGAATATCTTCAATAAAGCTACACAGAAGCAATCTGTGAAACTACTTTCGGTTCTGTGCATTCAACTAACAGAGTAGAACATTACTTTTGATTGAGCAGTTATGAAACACTCTTTCTGTAGAAAATGCAAGTGTACCTTCAGAGCGCTAAGAGGCCTATAGCGGAAAAAGAATATCTTCAAATAAAAACTACACGGAAGCATTCTGTGAAACCTCTTTCTGTTCTGTGCATTCAACTAATAGAGTTGAAGCTTAATTTTTATTGAGAATTTCTGAAACACTCTTTCTGTAGAAACTGCAAGTTGACGTTCGGAGCGCTAAGAGGCCTTAGTGGAAAAAGGAATACCTTTAAATAAAAAAGACACAGAAGCATTCTGTGAAACTTATTTCTGTTCTGTGCATTAAACTAACAGATTTGAACCTTACATTTGATTCAGTGGTTCTGAAACACTCTTTCTGTAGAAAATGCAAGGGGTCATTCAGGGCGCTAAGAGGCCTATGGTGGAAAAAGGAATATCTTCAAAAAAAAACTTCACAGAAGGAATCTGTGAAACTTCTTACTGTGCTGTTTTTCAACTAAACAGTTGAACCTTAATTTTGATTGAGCAGTTCAGAAACACTCTTTCTGTAGAAAATGCAAGTGTACATTCATGGCGCTAAGAGGCCTCAAGTGGAAAAACGAGTATCTTCAAACAAAAACTACACAGAAGCAATCTGTGAAACCTCTTTCTGTTCTGTGCATTCAACTAACAGAGTTGAACCATAGTTTTGATTGAGAAGTTCTGAAATACACTTTCTGAAGAAAATGCAATTGGACATTCCCAGCGCTAAGAGGACTATAGCGGATAAAGTAATATCTTCAAATAAAAACTACACAGAAGCATTCTGTGAAACTTCTTTCTGTTCTGTGCTTTCAACTAACAGAGTTGAACCTTACTTTGGATTGAGCAGTTCTGAAACACTCTTTCTGCAGAAAATGCAAGTGGACATTCAGGGCGCTAAGAGGCCTATAGCGGAAAAATGAATGTGTTCAAATAAAAACTCCACAGAAGCAATCTGAGAAACTTCTTACTGTTCTGTGCATTCAATTAACAGAGTTGAACCTTCCTTTTGATTGAGCAGTTCTGAAACACTCTTTCTGTAGAAAATGCAGGCGGACATTCATGGCGCTAAGAGGCCTATAGTGGAAAAAGGAATATCTTCAAACAAAAACTACACAGAAGCAATCTGTGAAACTTCTTTCATTTCTGTTCATTGAACTAACAGAGTTGAACCTTAGTTTTGATTGAGCACTTCTGAAACAATCTTTCTGCAGAAAATGCAAGTGAACATTCAGGGTGCTAAGAGGCCTACAGTTGAAAAAGGAATATGTTCAAATAAAAACTACACAGAAGCTATCTGTGAAACCTCTTACAGTTCTGTGTATTCAACTAACAGAGTTCAACCTTACTTTGATTGAGCAGTTCTGAAACACCTTTCTGTAGAAAAGCAAGTGGACATTCTGAGCGCTAAGAGGCCATAGCGGAAATAGGAATAGCTTCAAATAAAAACTACACAGAAGCATTCGTGAAACTTCTTTCTGTTCTGTGCATTCAACTAACAGAGTTGAACTTTACTTTTGATTGAGCAGTTCTGAAACACTCTTTCTGTAGAAAATGCAAGTGATCATTCAGGGCACCAAGAGGCCTGTAGTTGAAAAAGGAATATGTTCAAATAAAAACTACACAGAAGCAATCTGTGAAACTTTTTCTGTTCCGTGCATTCAACTAAACAAGTAGAAACTTACTTTTGATTGAGCAGTTCTGAAACACTCTTTCTGTAGAAAATGCAAGTGGACCTTCGGAGCGAAAAGAGGCCTATAGCGGAAAAAAGAATATCTTCAAATAATAACTACACAGAAGCATTCTGTGAAACTTCTTTCTGTTTTGTGCATTCAACTAACAGAATTGAACGTTACTTTTGATGGAGCAGTTCTGTAACACTCTTTTTGTAGAAAATGCTTGTGGACATTAAGGGCGCTAAGAGGCCTATAGTGGAAAAAGGAATATCTTCAAATAAAAACTACACAGAAGCAATCTATGAAACTCCTTACTGTTCTGTGCATTCAACTAACAGAGTTGAACCTTAGTTTTGATTGAGCAGTTCTGAAACCTCTTTCTGTAGAAAATGCAAGTGGACATTCGGAGCGCTAAGAGGCCTATAGTGGAAAAAGAAATATCTTCAAATAAAAACTACACAGAACAATTCTGTGAAACTTCTTACTGTTCTGTGCATTCAACTAACAGAGTTGAACCTCAGTTTTGATTGAGCAGTTCTGAAACACTCTTTCTGTAGAAATGCAAGGGGACATTCATGGCGCTAAGAGGCCTATAGTGGAAAAGGGAATATCTTCAAACAAAAACTACAAAGAAGCAATCTGTGAAACTTCTTCTGTTTGTGCATTCAACTACAGAGTTGAACCTTAGTTTTGATTGAGCAGTTCTGAAACACTCTTTCTGTAGAAAATACAAGTGGACATTCAGGGCGCTAAGAGGCCTTAGTGGAAAAGGAATATTCAAATAAAAACTACACAGAAGAATCTGTGAAACTTCTTCTGTTCTGTGCATTCAACTAACAGAGTTGAACCTTATTTTATTGACAGATCTGAAACACTCTTTCTGTAGAAAATGCAAGTGGACATTCATGGCGCTAAGCGGACCATAGTAGCAAAAGGAATATCTTCAAACAAAAACCACACAGAAGCATTCTGTGAAACTTCTTTCTGTTCTGTGCATTCAACTAACAGAGCTGAACCTTACTTTTGATTGAGCAGTTCTGAAACACTCTTTCTGTAGAAAATGCAATTGGACATTCGGGGCGCTAAGAGGCCTGCAGTCGAAAAGGAATATTTTCAAATAAAAACGGCACAGAAGAAATCTGTGAAACTTCTTACTGTTCTGTGCATTCAACTAACAGAGTTGAACCTCAGTTTTGATGAGCAGTCATGAAACACTCTTTCTGTAGAAAATACAAGTGGACATTCAGGGCGCTAAGAGGACTACAGTGGAAAAAGGAAAAAGTTCACATAAAAGCCACACAGAATCTATCTGTGAAATTTCTCTCTGTTCTGTGCATTCAACTAACGGAGTTGAACCTTACTTTTGATTGAGAAGTTCTGAAACACTCTTTCTGTAGAAAATGCAAGTGGACCTTCGGAGCGCTAAGAGGCCTATAGCGGAAAAAGTAATACCTTCAAATACAAACTACACAGAAGCATTCTGTGAAACTTCTTTCTGTTCTTTGCATTCATCTAACAGAGTTGAACCTTACTTTTGATTGAGCACTTCTGAAACATCCTTTCTATAGAAAATGCAAATGGACATTCAGGGAGCTAAGAGGCCTATAGTGGATAAAGGAATATTTTCAAATAAAAACTGCACAGAAGCAATCTGCGAAACTTCTTACTGTTCTGTGCATTCAACTAACATAATTGAACGGTAGTTTTTATTGAGCAGTTCTGAAACACTCTTTCTGTGGAAAATGCAAGTGGACATTCAGGGCGCTGAGAGGCCTATAGTGGGAAAAGGAATATCTTCAAATAAGAACCACACAGAAGCAATCTGTGAAACTTCTTTCTGTTCTGTGCATTCAACTAACAGAGTTGAACCTTAGTTATTATTGAGCAGTTATGAAACACTCTTTCTGTAGAAAATGCAAGTGGACATTCATGGCGCTAAGAGGCTCATAGTAGAAAACGGAATATGTTCAAACAAATCTACACAGAAGCAATCTGAGAAACTACTTTCTGTTCTGTGCATTCAACTAACAGAGTTGAACCTTACTTTTGATTGAGCAGTTCTGAAACACTCTTTCTGTAGAAAATGCAAGTGGACTTTGGGAGCGCTAAGAGGTCTGTAGCGGAAAAAGTAATATCTTCAAATAAAAACTACACAGAAGCATTCTGTGAAACTTCTTACTGTTCTTTGCATTCAACTAACAGATTTGAACCTTAGTTTATATTGAGCAGTTATGAAACACTCTTTCTGAGGAAAATGCAAGTGAACATTCAGGGCGCTAAGAGGCCTATAGTTGAAAAAGGTATATGTTCAAATAAAAACTACAAAGAAGCTATCTGTGAAACTTCAAACAGTTCTGTGCATTCAACTAACAGAGTTCAACCTTACTTTTGATTGAGCAGTTCTCAAACACCCTTTCTGTTGAAAATGCAAGTGGACATTCAGGGCGCTAAGAGGCCTATGGTGGAAAAAGGAATACCTTCAAATAAAAACTACACAGAAGCAATATGTGAAACTACTTACGGTTCTGTTCTTTAAACTAACACAGTTGAATCTTAATTTTGATTGAACAGTTCTGAAACACTCTTTCTGTAGAAAATGCAAGTGGACATTCATGGCGCTAAGAGGCCTATAGTGGAAAAGGTTATATCTTCAAACAAAAACTACAAAGAAGCAATCTGTGAAACTTCTTTCTGTTCTGTGCATTCAACAAACAGAGTTGAACCTTAGTTTTGATTGAGCAGTTCTGAAACACTCTTTCTGTCGAAAATACAAGTGTAAATTCAGGGAGCTATGAGGACTATAGTGGAAAAAGGAAAAAGTTCACATAAAAACTACACAGAAGTTATCTGTGAAACTTCTCTCTGTTCTGTGCATTCAACTAACGGAGTTGAACCTTACTTTTGATTGAGAAGTTCTGAAACACTCTTTCTGTAGAAAATGAAGTGGCACCTTCGGAGCAGTAAGAGGCCTATAGCGGAAAAAGTAATACCTACAAATACAAACTACAAAGAAGCATTCTGTGAAACTTCTTTCTGTTCTTAGCATTCATCTAACAGAGTTGAACCTTACTTTTGATTGAGCACTTCTGAAACACCCTTTCTATAGAAAATGCAATTGGATATTCAGGGAGTTAAGAGGCCTACAGTGGATAAAGGAATATTTTCAAATAAAAACTGCACAGAAGCAATCTGCGAAACTTCTTACTGTTCTGTGCATTCAACTAACATAGTTGAACGGTAGTTTTTATTGAGTAGTACTGAAACACACTTTCCGTAGAAAATGCAAGTGGACATTCAGGGCGCTGAGAGGCCTATAGTGGGAAAAGGAATATCTTCAAATAAAAACCACACAGAAGCAATCTGTGAGACTTCTTACTGTTCTCTGCATTCAACTAACAGAGTTGAACCTTAGTTATTATTGAGCAGTTCTGAAACACTCTTTCTGTAGATAAAGCAAGTGAACATTCAGGGCGCTAAGAGGCCTATAGCGGAAAAATGAATATGTTCAAATAAAAACTACACAGAAGAAATCTGTGAAACTTCTTACTGTTCTGTGCATTCAACAAACAGAGTTGAACCTTAGTTTATATTGAGCAGTTATGAAACACTCTTTCTGCAGAAAATGCAAGTGAACATTCAGGGCGCTAAGAGGAATATAGTTGGAAAAGGTGTATGTTCAAATAAAAACTACAAAGAAGCTATCTGTGAAACTTCTTACAGTTCTGTGCATTCAACTAACAGAGTTCAACCTTACTTTTGATTGAGCAGTTCTGAAACACCCTTTCTGTAGAAAATGCAAGTGGACATTCAGGGCGCTAAAAGGCCTATGTTGGAAAAAGGAATACCATTAAATAAAAACTACACAGAAGCATTCTGTGAAACTTGTTTCTGTTCTGTGCATTCAACTAACAGGGTTTAACCTTACTTTGGATTGAGCAGTTCTGAAACACTCTTTCTGTAGAAAATGCAATTGGACATTCAGGGCGCTAAGAGGCCTATAATGGAAAAGGAATATTTTCAAATAAAAACTGCACAGAAGAAATCTGTGAAACTTCTTACTGTTCTGTGCATTCAACTAACAGAGTTGAACCTTAGTTTTGATTGAGCAGTTCTGAAACACTCTTTATGTAGAAAATACAAGTGGACATTCAGGGCGCTAAGAGGCCTATAATGGAAAAAGGAATAAGATCAAATAAAAGCTACACAGAAGAAATCTGTGAAACTTCTTAGTGTTCTGTGCATTCAACTAACAGAGTTGAACCTCAGTTTTGATTGAGCAGTTCTGAAACACTCTTTCTGTAGAAAATACAAGTGGACATTCAGGGCGCTAAGAGGACTATAGTGGAAAAAGGAAAAAGTACACGTAAAAACTACACAGAAGCTATCTGTGAAACTTCTCACTGTTCTGTGCATTCAACAAACGGAGTTGAAACTTACTTTTGAATGAGAAGTTCTGAAACACTCTTTCTGTAGAAAATGCAAGTGGACCTTCGGAGCGCTAAGAGGCCTATAGCGGAAAAATTAATACCTTCAAATACAAACTACACAGAAGCATTCTGTGAAACTTCTTTCTGTTCTTTGCATTCATCTAACAGAGTTGAACCTTACTTTTGAGTGAGCACTTCTGAAACACGCTTTCTATAGAAAATGCAATTGGACATTCAGGGAGCTAAGAGGCCTATAGTGGAAAAAGGAATATTTTCAAATAAAAACTGCACAGAAGCAAACTGCGAAACACCTTACTGTTCTGTGCATTCAACTAACAATGTTGAACCTCAGTTTTGATTGAGCAGTTCTGAAACACTCTGTCTGTAAAAAATACAAGTGGACATTCAGGGCGCTAAGGGGCCTATAATGGAAAAGGTATAAGATCAAATAAAAGCTACACAGAAGAAATCTGCGAAACTTCTTACTGTTCTGTGCATTCAACTAACAGAGTTGAAACTTAGTTATTATTGAGCAGTTCTGAAACACTCTTTCTGTAGAAAATGCTAGTGAACATTCACGGCGCTAAGCGGCCTATAGCGGAAAAATGAATATGTTCACATAAAAACTACACAGAAGCAATCTTTGAAACTTCTTACTGTTCCGTGCATTCAACTAAGAGAATTGAACCTTAGTTTATATTGAGCAGTTATGAAACACTCTTTCTGCAGAAAATGCAAGTGAACATTCAGGGCGCTAAGAGGCCTATAGTTGAAGTAGGTATATGTTCAAATAAAAACTACAAGGAATCTATCTGTGAAACTTTTACAGTTCTGTGCATTCAAATAACAGAGTTCAAACTTACTTTTGATTGAGCAGTTCTGAAACACCCTTTCTGTAGAAAATGCAAGTGGATATTCAGGGCGCTAAGAGGCCTATGGTGGAAAAAGGAATACCTTCAACTAAAAACTACACAGAAGCAATCTGTGAAACTACTTATGGTTCTGTTCTTTAAGCTAACACAGTTGAACATTAATTTTCATTGAACAGTTCTGAAACACTCTTTCTGTAGAAAATGCAAGTGGACATTGATGGGGCTAAGAGGGCTATAGTGGAAAAGGGAATATCTTCAAACAAAAACTACAATGAATCCATATCTGAAAATTTTTTCCGTTCTGTGCATTCAACTAACAGAGTTGAACCTTAGTTTTGATTGAGCAGTTCTGAAACACTCTTTCTGTGGAAAATACAAGTGGACATTCAGGGCGCTAAGAGGCCTATAGTTT
>NW_022097084.1:0-32208 GCF_006542625.1 Nomascus leucogenys | reverse complement strand
TGGCAGAGCCTGGGATAACTGATTTCCCTCCGTGGAACTGGCCTGTATTTGGGGTGCAGCTGACAGCTGCCGCACCTCAGCAAACACTGAGAATTCAAAACAGCTTTGCCCAGAGCAGAGGTCCACAAACTTTTTCTGGAAAGGGCAAAATCATAAATATTTTAGACTCAAAGTTGTCTGCCACCACTCACCGACTCTGCCATTGTAGTTCCAAAGCAGCCAGAGACGATAAGTAAATAAAGGCTGTAGGATAAAATTATCTTTATGGATACCGAAATTTGAATTTAAACTTTTTCACATGTCCTGAAATGTGATTTTTTCTTTTGTTTTTTCCCAATCATTTGAAAATGCGGAAAGCATTCTTAAGAGCTGTACAGAAATATGTTATAGGGTGGATTTGGCCCCTGGGCCACAGTTTGCTGGCCTCGGCTGGATCAATGGCTCTGAAACATCAGCACTCACCAGCTTCCACGTGGAGGGCTTATTTCATTTATTTATTTGAAGCCTACAACTCATAGAATCGGAGGACTTATTTTAAGCAAGATTGCCAGGCCCCACCCGAAGGGTGACTTTCTGAGTCAGAATGTCTAAGACACGACGTCCCAGCCCCCAGGCCACAGACCTGTAACCACGAGTGGCCTGTTAGGAACCAGGCCGGACTGCAGGAGGTGAGTGGCAGGTGAGGGAGCATTATGGCCAGAGCTCTGGCCAGACCAGGGGCGGCATTGCATTCTCACGGGAGTGTGAATCCTGTCGTGAACTGCGCATGCGAGGGATCCAGGTTACGCACTCCTTATGAGACTCTGATGCCTGATGATCTCAGGGGGAGCGGTTTCATCCCCAAACCATCCCTCATCACACCACCTCTGCCCTCGGACCGGATGTTGTCTTCCACAAAACTGGTCCCTGGTGTTAAAAAGGTTGGGGATCACTGACTTAGGGTGTAGGGTGGGGCTAGAACAACATTCCTACCGCCCCCCCATAACCATTTCATTCACAGCATCAAGAGCCTGAACATTTTTAACACATTTCCAGGTGACCTGTTGCTACAGGTCTGGCCCAGAACTCTTTTTTTTTTTTTTTTTTTTGAGACAGAGTCTCTGTCGCCCAGGCTGGAGTACAGTGGTGGGATCTCGGCTCACTGCAACCTCTTGCCTCCCAGATTCAAGCAATTCTCATGTCTCAGCCTCCCAGGTAGGGGGAACTACAGGCAGCTGCCACCAATGCCCGGCTTTATTTTTTTTTGTTTAGTAGAGATGAGGGTTTGGGCCTTGGTTCGTCCAGGATGGTCTCAAACTCCTGAGCTCAGACCAATCCACCCAGCTTGGCCTCCCAAAATGCCTGTGATTATAGCATGTAGTCACCCGTGCCCAGCCTGGCCTAGACCTCTACAAAGGCTGCTGTCTTGTTTCATATCAACAGCTTGAGGTTCCGAGCCCCAATGACCAGTCACATCTGTTATAAGGACTGATCCTTCATCCGCGTGTGGCTGTGGTAAGAAAGTCAGGCTGGGCCTCCACCAGAGAAGGCCTTGGGGCAAAAGGGAAGCAAGACAAAAAGAAGTATTCCCATGTAGGCAAGCAGCAGGTCCAGAAGGAGATAAGAAGTCGATGCTGGAGTAGCTTGAGTCTTCTAGGAACGCCAGTGAGTCAACATCTAACCCTGGCCTGGGATTGGGTCCTGGCTCTGGGTTCACGGGCAGCCTCAGCTCCAATGCACTGGAGGGTCAGGAGCAGGCTCTGTAAGGGTGGGGCCTGGGATATGTGTGGGGCCAGGAACAATCTCTCCATGATCTTTGCAAAAAACTTTCTTCACCAGAGACAAGGAAAACCAAGATTGGGGAAAACAGATTCTAAGTGGAGTTTCGCTATTGTTGCCCAGGCTAGAGTGCAATGGTGCGATCTCAGCTCACTGCAACCTCTGCCTCCTAGGTTCAAGCGATTCTCCTGCCTCCGCTTTCTGAGTAGCTGGGATTACAGGCATGTGCCACCACACCCGGCTAATTTTGTATCTGTAGTAGAGATGGGGTTTCTCCATGTTGGTCAGGCTGGTCTCAAACTCCTGACCTCGTGATCCACCCCCCCCCCCCACCCCCAACCTTGGCCTCCCAAAGTGCTGGGATTACAAGCGTGAGCCACCGCGGCCAGCCAACACAGCAAGATCTTACCTCTGCCAAAAGCAAGACAAAGAAATTAACCAAGCTCACAGTCAGTGTGCCTGTAGTCCCAGCTACTCAGGAGCTGAGGTGGGAGGATCCCTTGAGCCCAGGAGTTCGAGGTTGCAGTGAGCTATAAATCACACCACTGCAATCCAGCCTAGATGACAGAGCAAGTCCCTCTCTGGAAAAATAAGAAAAAGAAAAAGGGGTTTGGGATTTGACCAGAAAATAAGTTATGGGGAAGTGACTAGGAAATAGATGGGGAGGCCAGTGAAAAGATAAAGGCTATTCTAGGGAGGTGTTTCTCTTTATGCCAATTTACTTCATCGTTGACTCTTTCTCCAGTGGAGAGAGTAACTCTTTGGGAGGGCGGGGAAAGCACCATCACACAGAGAAATTGATGCCCGGCTTTTAGGCAGATAAGGGAAGGGCGGAGAACTCTTCCTCCATCTGTCGATTCTCAAGTGCCTTCAACTCAAAATAATCCTTATGCCGAGGCAGTATATTTGGGGTGATGTATCCTAAGCCCCTTCATTCCCATCATCACTGGTTTGGGAATCGGCCTACTGGGACATGAATACTATTTCCCCCACTCCCTCTGTGACTTTGGTAAAGTTACTTAACATCCCTTTTGCCTCAGAACCCCCGTCTGCAAGAACAGAGGTAAAAATAGCACATATCGGCCGGGCGCGATGGCTCACGTCTGTAACCCCAGCACTTTGGGAAACCAAGGCGGGTGGATGACAAGGTCAGGAGTTGGAGACCAGCCTGGCCAACATGGTGAAACCCCATCTCTACTAAAAATACAAAAATTAGCCGGGCGTGGTGGTGCGTGCTCCTAGTCCCGGCTACTCGGGAGGCTGAGGCAGGAGAATCACTTGAACCCGGGATGTGGAGTTTGCAGTGAGCCAAGACCGCACCATTGCACTCCAGCCTGGGAAACAGAGTGAAACTGTCTCAAAAAAAAAATTATATACTCAGCTGGTGTGGTGGCTCATGCCTGTAATCCCAGCACTTTGGGAGGTTGAGATGGGTGGATCACCTGAGGTCAGGAGTTCAAGACCAGCCTGACTAACGTAGTGAAACCCTGTCTCTAGTAAAAATACAAAAATTAGCCAGGCGTGGTGGTGGGCTCTGTAATCCCAGCTACTCGGGAGGCTGAGGCAGGAGAATCGTTTGAACTCGGGAGGCAGAGGTTGCAGTGAGCCAAGGTCACGCCATTGTACTCCAGCCTGGGCGACAAGAGTGAAACTCTGTATCAAAAAGGAAAATAAATTAAAAAATCATATACTCAAAGGGAATGAAATCAGCATCTCAAAGAGATGTCTGTACTCCCGTGTTCACGGCAGCATTATTTACATAGCCAAAATATGAAAACTTGTGTCCATTGACAGATTAGTTTTTAAAATGTGGGGGGTACATGTATACATGTATAGACTTTTTTCTTTATATGTACACAGTGGAATATTAGCCTTAAAAAGAAGGAGATCCTGCCATGTGTAACATGAATGAACCTAGAAGACATTATGCTAAGTTAAATAAGCCAGACACAGAAATAAAAATACGGCATGATTTGGCCGGGCACCATGGCTCATGCCTTTAACCCTGGCAGTTTTCGAGGCCAAGGCGGGCGGATCATGAGGTCAGGAGATCGAGACCATCCTGGCCAACATGGTGAAACCCTGTCTCTGCTAAAAATACAAAAATTAGCAAGGTGTGGTGGCGCGTGCCTGTAATCCCAGCTACTCGGGAGGCTGAGGCAGGAGAATCACTTGAATCAGGGAGTCAGAGGTTGCAGTGAGCCGAGATCGCACCACTCCAGCCTGGCGATAGAGCGAGACTCCGTCTAAATAAATAAATAAATAAATAAATAAATAAATAAAATAAAATACCGCATGATTTCTTTTATACGTGGCATGTGAATGAAGTTTAATACATAGAAAAGGAACAGAATGAATGGCGGTTACCAGTATAAAGGCAGGGTTGGGATTTGGCGGAAGAATGGGGAGCTGTAGATCAAGGGGTACAAAGTTGCAGTTATGATGGATGAATGTCTAGGAATCTAGTGTACAGCATAAGGACTATTGTTAATATTGCATTATATACTGGAAATTTGCTAAGAGAGTAACTTACTGTAGTAATCATTTAAACTATGCATATGCATAGACAAGCATCATGTTGTGTACCTTAAATATGTACAATATAGTTCAAATCCATGACTCCAGCCACAAGGCCTGGCATGACCTATTCCATTCGCTCCTCTAGCTTCACCTTACACCACTGTCTCCTTTGCTGAGTACTTCCTCTTCTCTGCTTTTTCCCAGCCCCAGGTAGTCCTTATCACCACTGTAGGTCAATTTTAATTTGTGAGCTGTTTGTTCGACCTTTGCTTCTTCTACCAGATAAACAAGTGTGTGTGCTGAATATTCAGCAATCCTGAACACCCAGCATCTGGCACAGCTCCTAGCACCTGTAGGCACTTGGAAAAATACATGTAGAATGAATGAAAGAATATGAGTAACAAAAGAAGTCATTGGAGAATTTCCCATACTGCAGGCTTGTTGAGGTTGCTTAGCTGGTACTTTACTGAGAAGGCATTGGCAAGCTGGCTTCACTAACAGTTCCTACCACTCACTGTGCCCGCTATCTCTCAACAAGCATTCATTAAACACCTACTGTGGTCAGTCCCCTGAGCTTGGCATTGTCAGAGGCATGTAAACCAGAGCAACTCCATCTTGAATGAAGCTGGGTAAAATGAGGCTGAGACCTACTGGGCTGCATTCCCAGACAGTGAAGGCATTCTAAGTCACAGGATGAGGCAGGAGGTCGGCACAAGATACGGTCATAAAGACCTTGCTGATAAAACAGCTTGCAGTAAAGAAGCCGGCCAAAACCCACCAAAACCAAGACAGCCACGAGAGTGACCTCTGGTCGTCCTCACTGCTACACTCCCACCAGCGCCATGATAGTTTACAAATGCCATGGCAACGTCAGGAAGTTACCCTATATGGTCTACCAAGGGGAAGCATGAATAATCCACCTTTGTTTAGTATATCATTGAGAAATAACCGTAAAAATGGGCAACCAGCAGCCCTCAGAGCTGCTCTGTCTATGGAGTAGCCATTTTCTTATTCCTTTACTTCCCTAACAAATTGGCTTTCACTTTTCTGTATGGACTCGCCCTGAATTCTTTCTTGCACAAGATCCAAGAACCCACACTTGGGGGTCTGGATCAGGACCCCTTTCCTGTAACAGCACTAGCCATAGCAATGGACACAACAGCCAGAAAGCTCTCACCTCATGAAGCACCAGGCATAATAATCTAATTATTTTGTTGTTACTTTGCATTTGATAGAATTTCCAACTCAGAGGTGAACTGCAAGATTAGTACAAGGGGCCGGGCGCGGTGGCTCACGCTTGTAATCCCAGCACTTTGGGAGGCCGAGGCGGGCGGATCACGAGGTCAGGAGATCGAGACCACGGTGAAACCCCGTCTCTACTAAAAATACAAAAAATTAGCCGGGCGCGGTGGCGGGCGCCTGTAGTCCCAGCTACTCGGAGAGGCTGAGGCAGGAGAATGGCGTGAACCCGGGAGGCGGAGCTTGCAGTGAGCCGAGATCGCGCCACTGCACTCCAGCCTGGGCGACAGAGCGAGACTCCGTCTCAAAAAAAAAAAAAAAAAAAAAAAAGATTAGTACAAGGAACTTCCCCATGCCCTTCCCTAAGATTCACAAATGAATTTTATTTTGCTCCATTTTGAGAGAAAATTTTCCTTCTAATGTTAAACATTAATGAATGAGTTTAGAGAAATTTTGGTAAAGAAAACTTTGGGGGTTTAAATGAGTTAGCAATATTTAGTACTGTGGCCGGTTGCTGTGGAATGTTTTATTCATACAATTCCTTTCCTTCCTAATTATGAGTCACTGAGCTGACCATATTGCCTATAAAATGGGGTGACTGCACCCTCAGCATGGTGCTAGGGGAATGAATTAATGATAGTGAAGTGTATTTTAATAATATTTGGTGAAAGACATCATGCACAAATGAAATATGCTTACTCCCTTTTCCCTTCTCCTACAGCTCACAGCTGTGACCAATTTTATTTTCATTACCAGGATTAGCGTACATTTTCCTTGCCTGGTTTCCACTTCCCTCATGGTGGGATCTTGCCCTCACTCTCCCCTCCACCCCAGCCCCAGCTTCCAACAGTCACATGTGCAAGTGTCCAGCTGCCTTTGCAATTGCATCATTTGTGAGCTCCCGTTGCCATGGCAGCATGAGGGTTTGGTGGCTGTTTTCCTCCATGAAGGTGGCTGCATTCCTCATCTCAGCAGTTCAGCATTCTGAACTGACCGACAATTTGATGCCCTGTGGTTAATATTCATGTCCTATTGGAACTCTTTTAATTTGCCTAGCTGCTTTTTCCCCCAACATTTTGTCTCATTCAGGACAGCCATGTTGCATAATGCAAGGGACACAATGGCCAGAAAGCCCTCACCTCATGAAGCACCAGACATGTATAATCTAGTTCTTTTGTCTCACTTAGGAGAGACAATATGAGGTTTCTATTCTTTTTTTTTTTTTTTTTTTTTTTTAAGATGGAGTCTCGCTCTGTTGCCTAGGCTAGAGTGCAGGGGCACCGTCTCAGCTCATTGCAACCTCTGTTTCCCAGGTTCAAGTGATTCTCCTGCCTCAGCCTCTTGAGTAGCTGGGACTACAGATGCCCGCCACCATGCCTGGCTAATTTTTGTATTTTTAGTAGAGACAGGGTTTCACCATGTTGGCCAGGCTGGTCTCGAACTCCTGGCCTCAAGTGATCTGCCCACCTTGGCCTCCCAAAGTGCTGGGATTACAGGCGTGGGCCACCATGCCCAACCCAGGGGTTTCTATTCTCATCGTGGTCAGTGGAAGTGCAGCCTCCAGACTTGCACAGTCCGCTTTCTCGTATGCTGCACACTGCTGCCCTCTCAAACCCGACGCCTATCCCCAGACTGATGAAGGTCCTTTCAGACAATTCAGAATCACTCATTTAGGTTTTTTTAAATGTCAGGCTTTATGATGTGTATTGGACAATACACAGGGAATCTCTAAACTTTAAGACGCTGAGTTTAATGATCTACATTTGCACAAGTATCCAGGTAACTATATTCTACTTCAAGAAACCTTCTTGGTGAGAGACAAAAAAGCATTTGCAGTTGGCCATTTCGTTCATTTTCCTAAGAATAGTTTAGCTTTAAGTGTGTTATTGCAGCTGGGCATGGTGGCTCACACCTGTAATTGCAGTGCTTTGGGAAGTCAAGGTAGGAGGACCACTTGAGCCCAGGAGTTGGGGCTAGCCTGGGCAACATGGCGAGACCCTATCTCTACAAAAATATAATAAACTAGCCAGATGTGGTGGTGTGCACCTGTAATCCCAGCTAATCAGAAGGCTGATGCAGGTGGATCGCTTTAGCCCAGGAGTTTGATGCTACAGTGAGCTATGATCGTCCCACTGCACTCCAGCCTGGGTGACAGTGAGGCCCTGTCTCTAA
The DNA here is from genome assembly GCF_006542625.1 of Nomascus leucogenys. NCBI lineage: Eukaryota > Metazoa > Chordata > Mammalia > Primates > Hylobatidae > Nomascus > Nomascus leucogenys. The sequence goes on along the minus strand of NW_022097084.1, from coordinate 24,519 downwards.
AGAAAAAACAAAACTACATGTGTTAGTACTCTCCTGCCAAAGGCCACCAGCAATGCACCTATAGTGAATAAGTTGGGCTTATTACCCATTACAGTGAGGGAGAATACACACAAGGGGCTATAGGAAATTGGTGATAGAAAGGTGGTACAGGGTTTGGGTCTGTATTACGTAATTTTGGGAGGGTTTGGAGAAATGGTTTTGCTCTGGATTGGATGCTGTCAGGAAGCAGGGGTAATTAGATATATTAATAATTCTTATATATAAGAGAAGAATAAAGGGAGGTAAAGGCTTCAATTGAAAAGAAGCAGCAGGCTGGGTGCAGTGGCTCATGCCTGTAATCCCAGCACTTTGGGAGGCCAAGGCGGGTGGATCACCTGAGGCCAGGAGTTCGAGACCAGCCTGGCCAACATGGAAAAACTCTGTCTCTACTAAAAAATACAAAAACTAGCTGGCCGTGGTGGTGTATGCCTGTAGTCCCAGCTACTTGAGAGGCTGAGGCAAGAGAATTGCTTGAACCTAGGAGGTGGAGGTTACAGTGAGCTGAGATCGCACCACTGCACTCCAGCCTGGGCAACAAGAGCGAGACTTCCTCTCAAAAAAGAAAAAGAAAGAAAAAGGGCAGGGCACAGTGGCTCACGCCTGTAATCCCAGCACTTTGGGAGGCCGAGGCGGATGGATCACAAGGTCAGGAGATGGAGACCATCCTGGCTAACACGGTGAAACCCCATCTCTACTAAAAATACAAAAAGAAAATTAGTTGGGCGTGGTGGTGGGCACCTGTAGTCCCAGCTACTCGGGAGGCTGAGGCGGGAGAATGGCGTGAACCCAGGAGGTGGAGCTTGCAGTGAGCCAAGATCGCGCCACTGCACTCCAGCCTAGGCAACAGAGGGAGACTCCATCTCAAAAAAAAAAAAAAAAAAAAAGAAGAAAGAAAAGAAAAGAAAAAGAAAGAAAAGAAGCAGCATTCACTCATTCTAGCCAGGATGGGGGCTGTGTGGTCATTTTTGTGGCTTGGACAATATTCATGTTTCTGTCCATGTTCAGACATGATTACGGAGTGGTCTTGTTTTTGTCTTGACTCGGTGTTAGGGTTTGGACATAGTTTGTGTGGCCCTGCCAAGTCTCATGTTGAAATCTGATGCTCAGTGTTGGAGATGGGGCCTGGTGGAAACTCCTGAGGTCAGGAGTTTGAGACCAGCCTGACCAAGGTGAAACCTCGTCTCTACTAAAAATACAAAAATTAGCTGGCCATGGTGATATGTGCCTGTAATCCCAGTTACTCCGGAGGTTGAGACAGGAGAATTGCTGAAACCTGGGAGGCAGAAGTTGCAGTGAGCCGAGATTGCACCACTGCACCCAGCCTGGGCTATGGAGTGAGACTGTCTCAAAAAAAAAAAAAAAAAAAAGTAATGTCATCTATTACTTTTTATTTATATTCCAGTTTAATCTAGAGATTATATATATGCGCACACACCCTTCCATCCTCCAACACAAGTTCCCATCCTCCTAGGGCATAGCTTCCCTTTATGTGTAATGGAGTTAGCTGAGCTGCGATACTCTAATACTCTGTATTATTCTAATACTCTGCATGGTTAAAAGCCTGGAATTCATTTCTGAGACAGGGGGATTTGGAAGGATAGGGATCTTTGCATCTTTTGGACCTCATCAGAGATTGCCTCATGGTAAGAGGGTCTTCCATGAATGTTTATTGCATTTGTGGCCATGAGTGTTGAAGGTGATGGGGCAGTGAGGGGCACAGGGTGGTGATCTTTAGAAAGACGTACGTTTACTCCTCTAAGACTAGATGAGAGGAATTCCTCTCTACCAATCTTTACATGCTTCTAGTCAACTACCCACATAGCAGCTTCACTGCTGAATTTCACAGACCGTTCACACCAGGTCCACAATGGCACTCTGGGTGTCTTCCTGAGCATCGTCTCCAGCCTTCTTCTTCTGCCAGTATTTCCCCATCATAAATGACACCAGTGAACGACAAGACAGTGGATGAAGTCAGAAATTTAGGGCCAGGGGTGGTGGCTCACGCCTGTAATCCCAGCACTTTGGGAGGCCAAGGTGGGTGGATCATTTGAGGTCAGGAGTTTGAGACCAGCTTGGCCAACATGAGACTCCATCTCTACTAAAAATATAAAAATTAGCCAGGTGTGGTGTCTCATGCCTGTAGTCCCAGCTACTCGGGAGGCTGAGGCAGGAGAATGGCGTGAACCCAGGAGGCGGAGATCATGCCACTGCACTCCAGAGTAGTTTTGTGTCTTGAATATGATAATATAAAATTGAGTCTTGAATTTATTATGAGTCAACAATAATTTTCTGTAAAATACCAGATAGCAAATATTTTAGACTTGAGGGCCACATGGTCTTTGTCATATTCAACTCTGCTGTTACAGTGAGAAACATACGAAATTGAGCCTAATATGAACAAGTTAGTGTGGCTATGTTCCAATAACACTATTTATGATGACTGATATTTGAGGTTTTTTTTTTTTTTTTTGAGACAGGGTCTTGCTCTGTAGCCCAGGCTGGAGTGCAGTGGCATGACCACAGCTCATTGTAGCAGGAAATTCCTAGGCTCAAGTGATCCTCCTGCCTCAGCCTCCCAAAGTGCTGGAGGTGTGAGCCACTGTACCCAGACTGAATTTCACATAGTTTTTACATGTCATGAAACCTTTTTATTTTGTACCAACCATATTAAAATGTGAAGATATTCTAAGCTTATGAGCTATAAACAATCAGACTGTAGACTTGATTTGGGCCCAGGGACATAGTTGGTTATCTAATATCTGCTCTGTATAAGTTTAAAAATTTTACTTGAGGCAATTGTTATTGCATTTCACGTATTTCACATCAGATTAGAAATCTGAAAAAACAGAAAAACCAGTCCTTACAACGTGTAATTTAGGAAGCCTTGCCCTATGTCTCAGATCTAATGCCACCTCCTTAAAGAGGTGTTCCTGAGCCAATATATTAAAAGCAGTTTCAATCACTGATAAGAAAAAGAGGAGCTTGTTTCTGTTTCTGGTATGATGATGGCTTTGTGTCTAGGTCTTAGAATATACGTACGAAAATCTTTTTTAAAAAATAGAGACAGAGTCTTGCTATATTGCCCAGGCTGGTCTCAAACTCCTGGGCTCAAGTGAACCTCTTGCCTCAGACTCCCAAAGTGCTGAGATTACAGATGTGAACAACCACACCCAGCCCATACTAAAATCTTTATGGGTGAATTGATATGGATTTGCTTCAAAATAATTGGAGAGGAGTAAATTAGTAGGTGTAGACAGCACAAAATTAGCTACTTATTGAAGACTGTTGAAGACGCATGGTGGATATTTATTATCCTTCTAGAAACTTCTGTGTATGTTTGAAATATTCCATAATAAAAAGGTTACAAAATAGACCTGACGAGGCGGTGCCTGCCTGTAATCCCAGCACTTTGGAGAGGCTGAAGTGGGAGGATCACTTGAGGTTACAGTGAGCTATGATTGTGCCACTGCCTTCCAGCCTGGGCCACAGAGTGAGACCCCGTCTCAAAAAAAAAAAAGAAAGAAGAAAAAAAGAAAAGTCACAAAATTGGTTCCATTCTCTTCCTTTTCCCTCAACCTATGTTTTGTTTTGTTGTTGTTGTTTGAGATGGAGTCTCACTCAGTCACCCAATCTCTGCTCACTACAACTTCTGCCTCTCGGGTTCCAGTGATTCTCATGCCTCAGCCTCCCAAGTAACTGGGACTAGATGTGTCTGCCACCACGCCCGACTGATTTGTTGTAATTTTAGAGGAGATGAGGTCTCGAACTCCTGACTTTAGGTGATCCGCCCGCCTCGGCCGCCCGAAGTGCTGGGATTACAGGCGTGAGCCACCTCGTCTGGCCTCTGGTTTGTTGTGTTAGTTTTCTTTATCAACTCCATCACAATTTAAGATGGTTTTGGTTTTTATCTACCTTCCCCCACACCCGGCCAATTATCCCATTCTTAAAGGAGTCTCTGAACCAAAAAGTTAACAACTATTTCTCTCCTTTAACATTTTTGGACCATCCTGGCTAACACAGTGAAACCCCGTCTCTACTAAAATTACAAAATATTAGCCAGGTGTGGTGGCACGCGCCTGTAATCCCAGCTACTTGGGGGGCTGAGGCAGGAGAATCTCTTGAACCTGGGAGGCAGAGGTTGCAGTGAGCCAAGATCACACCACTGCACTCCAGCCTGGGGGACAAAGTGAGGCTGTCTCAAAACAAACAAACAAAAAACAAGTTTTTATTTGGGAGAGACACAGATTCCAGAGAAATAGGGTCAACGTTCCATGATCGCATCTAAAAAATAAACTCAGGGTCTGGCGTGGTGGCTCACGCCTGTAAACTCAGCACTTTGGGAGGCCGAGGCAGGTGGATAACCTGAGGTCAGGAGTTCAAGACCAGCCTGGCCAACATGGTGAAACACCATCCCTACTAAAATTAAAAAATCAGGGCTGGGTGCAGTGGCTCATGCCTCTAATCCCAGCACTTTGGGAGGCTGAGGTGGGTGGATCACAAGATCAGGAATTCGAGACCAGCCTGGCCAAGATAGTGAAACCCCGTCTCTACTAAAAATACAAAAATTAGCCTGGTGCAGTGGTGGGCACCTGTAATCCCAGCTACTCAGGAGGCTGAGGCAGGAGAATCGCTTGAACCCAGGAGGCAGAGATTGCAGTGAGCCGAGATCGCACCACTGCACTCTAGCCTGGGTGACACAGCAAGACTCCGTCTCAAAAAATAATAATAATAATTAAAAAATTAATTGGGCATGGTGGCAGGCACCTGTAATCCCAGCTACTCGGGAGACTGAGGCAGAAGAATCTCTTGAACCGAGGAGGCAGAGGTTTCAGTGAGCCGAGATCATGCCATTACATAACAGCCTGGGCAACAAGAGCAAAAATCTGTCTCAAAAATAAATAAAAATAGGCCGGGCGCGGTGGCTCACGCTTGTAATCCCAGCACTTTGGGAGGCCGAGGCGGGCGGATCACGAGGTCAGGAGATCCAGACCACGGTGAAACCCCGTCTCTACTAAAAATACAAAAAATTAGCCGGGCGTGGTGGCGGGCGCCTGTAGTCCCAGCTACTCGGAGAGGCTGAGGCAGAAGAATGGTGTGAACCCGGGAGGCAGAGCTTGCAGTCAGCCGAGATTGCGCCACTGCACTCCAGCCTGGGCGACAGAGCGAGACTCCATCTCAAAAAAAATAAATAAATAAAAATTAAAAAAAACTCAGAAAAATGATTCATGCCCTCTGTATCTCATGTTCAATTAAAATTAATACTAACTTTTTTTATAAAAAGAAATATTTAATGAGATCTAAGAGTTTTATGTTACTTATTGTAGGTTGCAGTTTGAAGACCAAATGAAAGACTACTAGAGATCAAATGCTCCAGTTCCCCACCTCCAAAAATCAGGGAGCCCCCTTCTTTTTAATTCACTTATTCCATAAAGAGTAAGCAATATTTTCTTTTTCTTCTTTCTTTCTTTCTTTTTTTTTTCTTTTTTGAGATGGAGTTTCGCTCTTGTTGCCCAGGCTAAAGTACAATGGGACAATCTCGGCTCACCACAACCTCCGCCTCCTGGGGTCAAGTGATTCTCCTGCCTCAGCCTCCCAAGTAGCTAAAACTACAGGCAGGCACCACTACGCCTGGCTAATTTTGTAATTTTTAGTAGAGACAGGATTTCACCATGTTGGCCAAGCTGGTCTCAAACTCTTGACCTCAGGTGATCTGCCCACCTCAGCCTCCCAAGGTGCTGGGATTACAGGCGTGAGCCACCGCACCCAGTGTAACCAGTATTTTCACCATGCCAGAGGGGAACAAAATCACTGGAGGGTCTTACATCAACAATGAAATTCCCTGACCAGGAAGTAACACATCACTTCTGCTTATAATACAATGACCAGAACTAGTCACATGATCTCATCCAGCCTAGTGCTAAGAAATACAATTCTACATGGGTGTGGTGGCTTATACTTGCAATCTCAGCCCTTTGGGAGGCTTAGGCAGAGGATAACTTGAGGCCAGTAGTTTGATGCCAGCCTAGGCAATATATGGAGACCCTGTCTGTATAAGATAAAAAATAAAAATTAGTTAGGTGCGGTGGTGTATGCCTGTGGTCCTAGCTACTCTGGAGGCTGAGGTGGAAGGATTGCTTGAGCCCAGGAGTTCAAGGCTGTAGTGAGCCATGATTGCACCACAGTACTCCAGCCTCAGCTGAACTTCTCTTTTGTAAAACTGATTGCTGACTTCTCTTTTATTTCAGTCACCTAAAATCTCTTGGCCCAGCAGTTTCTGCCATTCAAGTGATTTCAGTGGAAAATGTGTGCCTATGTGAGAAATTTGGGGATGGGGCAGGGGATGAAGGTAGATAGTCTTAAAATGAAACAGAATGATGTAACAGCTGCCTAACTTGGCATCTATTCACACCCCTTAATCTCTTTTATTTAAATAAAAAAAAATTTATTAAGATAAAAGAGGCCGGGCACAGTGGCTCAAGCCTGTAATCCCAGCACTTTGGGAGGCCAAGGTGGGTGGATCACCTGAGGTCAGGAATTCAAGACCAGCCTGGCCAACATGGTAAAGCCCCGTCTCTACTAAACATACAAAAAAATTACCCACGTGTGGGGGCACATGCCTGTGATCCCAGCTACTCGGGAGGCTGAGGCAGGAGAATTGCTTGAACCCGGGAGGTGGAGGTTGCAGTGAGCCGAGATCGTGCCATTGCGCTCCAGCCTGGGCGACAAGAGCAAGACCGCATCTCAAAAAAAAAAAAAAAAAAAAAAGATAAAAGAAATTAAGAATATTAAATACACTTAATTAAGTACTCCTAATCTAGGATTAAATACTAGAGAGTATTTAATAAACCAAAAGGAAGACAATAAAATTTCCCAGAATCTCACCAGTCAGTATAATTTAGTGATTTATTCATTCAACTATTCATTGAATGTCTACTCTGCAGGAGGCACCATGCAGGCTGTTAGGGACCTAATTGCAAACAAGAGTCCATGACCTGATAGATTCTATCATTTAAAGCAGGAGTCAGCAAATTATGACCCATGGGCCAAATCCAGCCTGCCACCTCTTTTGGTAAATATAATGACTGCTTTTTACACTATAATGGCACAAATGAGTAGTTGCAACAGTGAGCACATGGACCCAAAATCCTAAAATATTTACCATTTGCCCTTTTATTGAAAAAGTTTGCCAAACCCTTGTTTAGAGGCAATTGGTCACTAATTTTGTCAGATTATTCTTAGTTATTTAGTAATTTAAGCCATTTTAGGCCAGACACCAGTGGCTCACGCCTTTAATCCCAGCACTTTGGGAGGTCAAGGAGGGTGGATCATTTGAAGCCAAGAGTTCGAGACCAGCCTGGCCAACATGGAGAAACCCCATCCCTACTAAAAATACAAAAGTTAACATGGCGTGGTGGCGTGCACCTGTAGTCCCAGCTACTTGGGAGGCTGAGGCAGGAGAATCGCTTGAACCTGGGAGGCGGAGGTTGCAATGAGCTGAGAGATAACTCCACTGCGGTCCACCCTGGGTGGCAAAGCAAGACTCTGTCTCAAAAAAAGAAAGAAATAAATAAAAACAAATAAATAATTTCAGCTATTTTAATTTTTTTTCTAGTTGTTGCTTATATAAAGAAATACATTTGAGGCTGGGCATGGTGGCTCAACACTTTGGGAGGCCGAGGCGGGTGGATCATCTGAGGTCAGGAGTTTGAGACCAGCCTGGCCAACATGGGTAAACTCTATCGCTACTAAAAATACAAAAATTAGCCAGGCATGATGGCAGGTGCCTGTAATCCCAGCTACTTGGGAGGCTAAGGCAGGAGAATTGCTTGAACCCGGGAGGCGGAGGTTGCAGTGAGCCAAGATTGCACCATTGCATTCCAGCCTGGACAAAAAGAGCGAAACTCTGTCTCAAAAAAAAAAAAAAGAAATACATTTGATTCTTGTATTAATGTTGTAGCCAATATCTTTCTTAATTAATCTATTAATTCTAATCATTTTATTTGGATTTTTGGGATATTGTTATGTGATCATGTCATATGCAAATAACAATTTTATTTATTCCCCTCTAATTATTATACTTTTTTTTTATATATTGCACTAGCTAGGATTATTAAATAGAAATGCTGATAGCCAGTATCCGGTCTAGCACATTATTAAATAGAAATGCTGATAGCCAGTATCCTGTCTCTTTCCTAATCTCGGGCAGAAAGCTTTAATTTGTTTTTCAATTTTTTTAGAGACAGGGTCTCACTGTGTTGCTTAGACTGGAGTACAGTTTTTTATAACACTATTTACAGGCACATTAATTGCCCACTACAGCTTTGAATTCTTGGTCTCAAGTGATCTGCCTCCCAAGTAGCTGGGATACAGGCATGTGCCAACTCACCTGACTTTTTTTTTTTTGAGACAGGGTCTCTATTTGTCTTCCCAGCTGGAGTGCGCTGGCACCCTCACGCCTCACTGTAACCTTGACTTCCTGGGCTTAAGCGATTTTCCCACTTCAGTCCCCAGAATATCTGGGACTACAGGCACATGCTACCACTCCTGGCTGATTTTTTAACATTTTAAATTTTTTTGTAGAGACTAGGTCTTACTCTGTTGCCCAGGGGGTTCTCAAACTCTTGGTTTCAAGCAATCCTCCCACCTCGGCCTCCCAATGTGCTGAAATTACAGGTGTGAGCCGCTGTGCCCAACCCTGGCTTATTCTGAAGTACAAAATTTTCATGGAAATGCCTTCATGTATATCCAAGGAATACATATTATTGGGAACATTTTCCTTCTTTTTTTTGAGACAGAGTCTTGCTCTGTCGCCCAGGCTGGAGTGCAGTGGCATGATCTTGGCTCACTGCAAGCTCCGCCTCACGGGTTCACACCATTCTCCTGCCTCAGCCTCCTGAGTAGCTGAGACTACAGGCGCCCGCCACCACACCCGGCTAATTTTTTGTGTTTTTAGTAGAGATGGGGTTTCACCATGTTAGCCAGGATGGTCTTGATCTCCTGACCTCGTGATCCGCCCGCCTCGGCCTCCCAAAGTGCTGGGATTACAGGCGTGAGCCACCACGCCCAGCCCATTTTCCTTCTAAATACTTCTCTGAGTTTTGAAACTGCATATTTTATAATCTAATCTTTGTACTTTACATATTATAGAATGCTTAATACGTAGGGGTTATTCTAGGTACATCTGCATGACAGAGTTAAATCAGCCCTCCAGAAGTAGTTTATAGTTTGAAGACATTGACACACAGGCCGAGTGCAGTGGCTCATGCCTGTAATCCCAGCACTTTGAGAGGCCAAGGCGGACAGATCACCTGAGGTCAGGAGTTCAAGACCAACCTGGCCAAAATGGCGAAACCCTGTCTGTACTAAAAATACAAGTATCAGCCGGGTGTGGTGCAGGCGCCTGTAGTCTCAGCTACTCAGAAGGCTGAGGCAGGAGAACCACATGAACCTGGGAGGCGGAGGTTGCAGTGAGTTTAGATTGAGCCACTGCACTCAAGCCTGGGTGACAGAGGGAGACTCCGTCTCAAAAAAAATAAATACATAAAAAAGAAGACATTGACACACAGGGAAGAGCACAGGCAAAGGTGGAGTGATAGGCTTGGCACATTTTGGCACAGAAAGGAACTGGGAGAAGTATAATCTGGGCCTGGAGAGGCAGCAGGAACAGATCTTCTGGGGCTGAAAGCTGTGGTCAGGATTTGAGATTTTATGAGGGCAAAGGAGAAGCTGGAGGATGGCATGATACAATTTGCATTTTAAAAGGTTTCTCTGATTGGCTTATTTTACTTTTTATTTTTTAGAGATGGGATCTCACTCTGTTGCCCAGGCTCGAGTGCAGTGGCCGAGTCACAGCTCAGCGCAACCTGGACCTCCCAGGCTCAAGGGATCCTCCCATCTCAGCCTCCAGAGTAGCTAGGACTACAGATGCACACCACACCACGCCTGGCTAATTTTTTAAAAATATTTTGTAGGCCAGGCGAGGTGGCTCACACCTGTAATCCCAGCATTTTGGGAGGCCAAGTCGGGCCTGTCACCTGAGGTCAGGAGTTCGAGACCAGCCTGGCCAACATGGTGAAACCCTGTCTCTACTAAAATAATACAAAAACTAGCTGGGCGTGGTGGCACACACCTGTAATCCCAGCTACACGGGAGGCTGAGGCAGGAGAATCGTGAATCTCGGAGGCAGAGGTTTCAGTGAGCTGAGATTGTGCCACTGCACTCCAGCCTGGGCGACAGGGTGAGATTCTGTCTCAAAAAAAAAAAAAAAAATTAGCTGGGGTGTGGTGGTGGATGTCTGTAATCCCAGCTACAAGGGAGGCTGAGGCAGGAGAATTGCCTGAACCTGGGAGGCAGAGCTTGCAGTGAGCTGAGATCGCGCCACTGCACTCCAGCCTGGGATACAAGAGCGAAACTCTGTCTCAAAAAAAAAAATTTAAATTAATTAATTTAAAAAAATTTTCCTTAAGATGTGGTCACCCTATGTTGCCCAGGCTGGTCTCGGAACTCCTGGGCTCAAGCAATTCTCCCTCCTTCACCTCTCAAAGTGCTAGGATTCAATCTTCAGCTTTCTGGAAGGGTTCACCTCAAGACCTCTTAATTTATCTACCAGCCAATGTTACCAGTCACTTCCTGGCCACCCCAGCCCCTCACCTCACAGTTAATCTCAACATCACGACACAGTCCAGTAAGACTCACCTCTCACTTTGAACATGTCGAAATTTATTGAAAGTTTCTCAAGGATGAAGATGAGGGGCTTACACTATGCATCACAACAAAAACGAAATTTTTGAGTATTCTCTCCCCTGCCCCCGACTCCAACGTTCCATTACATACATCCATGGCCCAAAATGTTTTTAAATTAAAAAGCTGAAAACCCCCACCTTGCTCCTCACCATGCCTTCTTTCCTCCCCACCCTTAGTCCGTGCTTTGTCTCCCATTATCCCTTTATGCGGGAATAATCTTAGCCTCTTGTAATTTAATTTTTCCTGTCATTTTGAATGTTCAGGTGGAGAAGGGGAGTGGAAGTTACAAGGAAGAAGGGACAAAGGTGTGTTGGGGAAGACTTATCTGATAATATATATACAGTACTTTAGAAAAAAAGAAAGTGGGCTGGGTGGGGTGGCTCATGCCTGTAATCCCAGCACTTTGGGAGTCCAAGGCAGGCAGATCAGCTGAGATCAGGAGGTTGAGATCAGCCTGGCCAACATGGTGAAACCCCATCTCTACTAAAAATACAAAAATTAGCTGGTTGTGGTGGTGTGAACCTGTAATCCCAGCCACTCGGGAGGCTGAGGCAGGAGAATTGCCTGAACCCAGGAGGTAGAGGTTGCAATGAGCCAAGATCATGCCACTGCACTCTAGCCTGGGCCACAGAGTGAGACTCTGTCTCAAAAGAAAAAAGGACGGATGTGGTGGCTCACACCTGTAATCCCAGCATTTTAAGAGGCCGAGGCGGGTGGATCACCTGAGGTCAGGAGTTCAAGGCCAGCCTTGTCAACATGGCAAAACCCCGTCTCTACTAAAAATACAACAATTAGCCATGTGTGATGGCGGGCACCTGTAATCCCAGCTACTCGGGAGGCTGAGGCAGGAGAATCGCTTGAACCCAGGAGGTGGAGGTTGCAGTGAGCCGAGATGGCGCCACTGCACTCCAGCCTGGGCGACAGAGCAAGACTCAAGAAAGCTACTTTTGATACCTTGAGGCAACCCAGACGAGACTCCACTGGAAATTTATAAGCAGGAACTTGAGTGCCTTCGTCCACAGCTCCTGCGTGTTCAGATGGGTTCTGATGGAATAGCATTCCCCTCGGCCGCTAACGTCCTCCAGCAGGCCTGTCTCCACCTGGATCCTGTAGGGCAGACAGAGGCCCAGCTCACCCTTCTCAGCCTCTTCCTTGAACTGCTGCATGCAGTCCAGGAAGGCCACCATGGCGCGGTCAAACTTGTTATTGAGGAAAACATCCTGCCCCCCATAACAGAACAACGGCAGCTCAGTCCGGTCCTCTGTTAAAGACTTCAGATACGAATGGTTTCCGCAGGGGATGAGTCGATACCGCTGAAACTGCAGTCCAATTGCATTGGCCAGGGCAAGGAGCAGCAAAGCCGCCTGTCCCCAGGCAGTGTTAATCTCATTCCAGCCCACAGGGACAGTGGGGAGGCGGCCCAACCTGAAGTTATTGATGACGCCCAAGGGGCCCTCCAACCAGATCTCAAACGCGGCGGTGAAACAGTTGATTTCCTTCAGCCGGTCCATCTGGACCGTGGCATATTGTAGCTGGTTCTCCACGTTCCCCAGCTGGTCAAGCAGTTCCAGCTGCTGCCACTTCAAGGCACTGTAGTCCCTGTCGTACTGCCTCTCCTGCTGGTCCAGCTCCGCAGCCTCTGCCTGGGCTGCCTCGAGATCCGCCGCTGCTCTTGCATTGTTCCTGTCCACATCCTCCAGCTCCTGCACCAGCCTGGCCTCCTCCAGCTCCAGGTCCCGCAGCTCCGCCCGCAGCGCCGCCATCTCATCCTCGCTGGTCGCCAGCTCCCCGGTCTCCAGGCAGCGTTGGTAGTTCTGACTCTCAGCTTCTGTGACAGCGAGCTGGTTGTCCAGCTGCTCTAAAAGACTGTCGGTGCATTCTTCACACAGGGGATAGTCCACAACTTCTTGGCCAGAGACTATGTCAAAAATGTCACCAGCTGCCTTCTGGATGCTACTGAGCATATGCATGGCGCCAAGCTCCCCCAGCAGGGTGAAGATGTTGGCATGGTACTTGGACGCACTGCCATCACCTGGAAGGGGTCTGCTAGAGGCACCGTCCTGTTTCTCCTCAGCGTCTGTCACCTCCCTGGTGGTGGCGCCGGGCTCCCGGGTGTCTCCTGGCTCAGCCTGACTGGAGGTGGGCGCCGGGGCTGCAGGGAGGCTCCCAGACTCCAAGGAGCAGCTCAGCTTCAGGGCCTGGTGGCAGCGCTGGCACAGGAAGCGGATGGAAGACATGGCTGAGGGCCTAACTCCCGCCTTGAGTCTAAGTTTCCTCTGGCTCCCAGTTACTTATCATTTTATACCTTTTCAGGTCTTTCTAGAAGAGTGATCCTTTTAAAATGCACATGTCATCTTATCACTGTCCTGCTGAAAAGCCTACAGTGGTACCCTCCCTCCGTACCTGCAGACCTCCTTCAGCTCCTTACAGACCAGGGATTATTTCCAAAAGGAAAACCTGATCATTTCCATTTCCTCCTGTACCATGTCCCAGGCACGCCTTAAGAGTAATCTTGCTAAAACTAAAATCTCATCATGGCACTGCCCTCCTTAAAATGTTTAACACCCTTATCTAAACTTAAGATCGAGTCCGATCCGCTTTGGCCAAGGGCGTTGGCTCACGCCTGTAATCCCGGTACACTGAGAGGCCGAGGCCGAAGGATCGCTCAAGGCCAGTAGTCGCAGAATACCCTGGGCTACATAGGCAGACCCCTTCTCTACAAAAAGTGAAAAAATTAGCCAGGTGGGGTGGCCGCTTACAGTCCCAGTTACTTAAAAGGGTGAGGTGGGAGGATTGCTTCAGAGCTTGAGGTTGCAGTGAGCTATGGTCCACTACACTCCTGCCTGGGCAACAGAGTGAGACCCTGTCTCCAACCCCGACCCCCTCACCCCATGCCTTTTACACACACACACACACACACACACACACACACGCACACACAGATTTTTAAAAAGAGGAAAGTTCAGGCTGGGCGCGGTGGCTCACGCCTGTAATCCCAGCACTTTGGGAGGCCGAAGTGGGTGGATCACCTGAAGTCAGGAGTTTGAGACCATCCTGGCCAACAGGATGAAACCCCGTCTCTACTAAAAATACAAAAATTAGTCGGGCGTGGTGACGGATGCTTGTAATCCCGGCTACTCAGAAGGCTGAGGCAGGAGAATCGCTGGAACCCAGGAGGTAGAGGTTGCAGTGAGCCGAGATCACACCACTTTCCTCCAGCCTAGGTGACAGAGAGAAACTCCGCCTCAAAAAAGGGGGGAAAGTTCAATCATTTTAACCTAACACCAAGGCCGGGGGCCATCTTTCTGTCTTCAAGGCCTGCTCTCCTGAGCCGTGGGCTCCTCTGTGTTACTAGTTACATGCATGCTAGTTACATTTCGGTTCTTCCAGCATGTAACATTGTTCCCTCTAACTGTAACACTCTTCCTTCCCCTCTCCACCTGGCCAACTCACTTATCCTCTAGGGCTGATTAATTGCTAAATCCACAGTAAACAGTAGATTATTGTTTTATGTTTTTTGAACGATTGATCTGTCTCCTAATCAATTGTGGTTGCCTCTCATGCTTGGCCCACTTGGAGGTTCTAGGGAATAATGAAGGACCTGAAAAGGGGTAGGGGCTCTGCAGTCAACTGCTAGAGGATGCTTCTGTTATTGATTCAGGAATATTTCAGAGAGGCCATTTTCTCCAAGAAACTTCCCTGGCCCCCATTTTAAGGCTGTCTGCTCTTGTGACAAACTATTTTTTTCAGATGGAGTCTCTCTCTGTCACCCAGGCTGGGGTGCAGAGGCACAATCTCAGCTCACGGTAACCTTCGTGTCCAGGGTTCAAATGATTGTTGTATCTCAGCCTCCTGAGTAGCTGGGACTAAGGGCGTGTACCACCCCGCCCAGCAAATTTTTGTATTTTTAGTAGAGCTGGGCTTTTGCCATGTTGCCCAGGCTGGTTGAACTGTTGACCTCAAGTGATCCTCCTGCCTCAGCCTCCTAAAGTGCTGGGATTACAGGCAGGAGCCACTGCACACCTGGCCACACTTAACTTTGTTTTTTTATTTTGTTTTGTTTTTGTTTTTGTTTTTGGTGGAGTCTCCCTCTGTCACCCAGGCTGGAGTGCAGTGGTGCAATTATAGGCTCACTGCAAACTCCACCTTGGGGTTCAAGTGATTCTCCTGCCTCAGCCTCCCAAGTATCTGGGACTACAGGCACATGCCACCATGACTGGCTACTTTTTGTATTTTCAGTAGAGACGGGGTTTCACCGTGTTGGCCAGGCTAGTCTCGAACTCCTGGCCTCAAATGTTCTGCCCACCTTGGCATCCCAGAGTGCTGGGATTACAGGTGTGAGCCACCGCACCCAGCCCCTGGGGTCACAGTTGGAAGGGATCCTCACAGAATCTGTCTTTCCTCACCCTGACACTTCTCCCTACAGGGTCGAGGAGCAGCAGAATGGGGTCGAAACTGCTTCCAATGCCGTGGTCAGTTCTGAGTCCTGATTCATTCTCCAGAAGTAGAATGGCAAAGTAAATTCTCTGGTAATGGCTATGCCTTATTTTAATTATGATTTCATGAAAACCAAACAAAAATGGAGCCACATGCCTTTTGGGTTGGAGTCAGCCCAGAGGGACAATGCCACAGGCTAAGGGAATATAGTGGGGAAGGGGAGTGGGAATTCTTTCTGACTCTAGGTTATCCAACTGAATAATGCCTCCAGGATACTCCAAAATCTATGTGTAGAGTCCTTGTCGAAGAAGGGAATCAGTGGAGCTGAATGAAGTGTTGCTCTCAGTTGGAAAGGAAATCCCTTCTTATTTCTGGAGATTTCCCCCTTCAATTCCTGCCTTCTCATGAGATCGGGTGCATTCAGGGTGGTATGGCCATAGACATCAATTCCTGCCTTCTGTTTCCAAGATCTCATTTTTTTTTTGTGTTTTTTTTTTTGACGGAGTTTCTCTCTTGCTGGCCAGGCTGGAGTGCAGTGGTGCAATCTCAGCTCACTGCAACCTCTGCCTCCTGGGTTCAAGTGATTCTCCTGTGTCAGCCTCCCGAGTAGCTGGGATTACAGGTATGCACCACCAAGCCCAGCTAATTTTGGTATTTTTTGTAGAGACAGGGTTTCACCATGTTGGCCAGGCTGGTCTCGAATTCCTGACCTCAGGTGATCCACCCCCACCTCAGCCTCCTAAAGTGCTGGGATTACAGGTATGAGCCACCGCGCCCAGCCCAAGATCTCATTCTTGAGGGGTTGGGGGAGCCAAGAGGGAGGATTCTATGGATTGAAGTGTATGTGGGTCAGGGTTTTTGTGCACTACTGTGTTGCCAGCACTTAGGTGAATTATCTTGACCCTCAATTCTCCTTCCAAACTTCACTTATTCCCTTGGGTTCCTTTGCCACAAAACCCTGGGAGGGATTTGTCTATACTCACTGTCTCCAATTCCTCTCTGCACATCTCCTCTTCTTTTTGAGATGGAGTCTCGCCTTGTCGCCCACGCTGGTGTGCAGTGGCGTAATCTTGGTTCACTGCAACCTCCACCTCCCAGGTCCAAGTGATTCTTCTGCCTCGGCCTCCTCAGTAGCTGGGATTACAGGTGCACGCCACCACACCTGGCTATTTTTTGTATTTTTAGTAGAGACAGGGTTTCACCATGTTGGCCAGGCTGGTCTCGAACTCCTGACCTCATGATCTGCCCACCTTGGCCTCCCAAGGTGCTGGGATTGCAGGCCTGAGCCACCGGGCTCAGCCTTCTTTTTTTTTCTTTTTTTAATGAGGAGAGAATGGCAATCATTTACAATGTTTAAGAATGAAGAGCCAGCCAGGCACGGTGGCTTACGCCTGTAATCCCAGCACTTTGGGAGGCCGAGGGGGGCAGATCATAAGGTCAGGAGATCAAGACCATCCTGGCTAACACAGTGAAACCCCATCTCTATTAAAAAAATACAAAAAATTAGCTGGGCGTCCTGGCGGGCGCCTGTAATCCCAGCTACCTGAGAGGCTGAGGCAGGAGAATGGCGTGAACCCGGGAGGCGGAGCTGGCAGTGAGCCAAGACCATGCCACTGCACTCCAGCCTGGGCGACAGAGTGAGACTCCCTCTCCCAAAAAAAAAAAAAAAAAAAAAAGAATGAAAAGTCGATTAAGAAGAGGACTGAGCTTGGGCAACATGGTGAAACCCTGTCTCTACAAAAAATACAACAACAAACATATTAGCTGGGTGTGGCGGCACAGACCTGTAGTCCCAGCTACTTGCAAGGCTGAGGTGGGAGGATTGCTTGAGCCTGGAGGTCAAGACTGCAGTGAGGTGGAATCGTGCCACTGCACTCTGGCCTGGGTCGTAGAGTGAGATCCTGTCTCAAAATAAAGTCTCAGAAAAGAGAAGGGAGGGGAGGAAAGGGTAAGGGAAGGGAGGGGAGGGAAGGGGAGATATTCTTACTTGGATTCCAGAGAATAGCTGCTTCAGATTCTTCTAGATCTCTGAGCTCCCATTTTGACCCACTGGCTCTCCCTCCTTATCTGGCCAAGAGAATATGCATTAAAAAAAAACCTCTCAAATCTATTTTTTTAAATTTATTGATTTAAACAGGGTCTTGTCTCTGTTACCCCGTGTCACCCAGGCTGGAGTGCAGTGGCACACTCATAGCTCACTGCAACCTAAAACTCCTGGACTCAAATAATCCTCCTGACTCAGCCTCCTGAGTAGCTAAGACCACACCTAGCTAATTAAATTTTTTCTTTTTTTGTAGAGATGGGGGTCTCACTTTGTTGCCCAGGGTGATCTCAAACTCCTAGGCTCAAGCAACTCTCCAACCTTGGCCTCCTCAAGCACTGGGATTACAGATGTAAGCCATCACACCCAGCCCCCCAAAAATCTAGTTTTGATATGAACAATTGTTTTTGTTTTCGTTTTTGTTTTGACAGGGTGTCGCTCTGTTGCCCAGGCTGGAGTGCAGTGGCATGATCTCGGCTCATTGCAGCCTTGACCTCCAGGGCTCAGGTGATTCTCCCCCCTCAGTTTCCTAGCAGCTGGGATTATAGGTGGGCCACCACACCCAGCTAATTTTTGTATTTTTGGTAGAGACAGAGTTTCACTGTTGTCCAGGCTGGAACAATTGTCTTTTTCTGAAGCTTGCAAAATGTGAATAAAAGCTTCCATTAAAAAGTCAAGGCTACGAAGTTTGCAGTTTAGGCATAAAAAATTAAATAACATTTAAAAATAATAAATAAATAAATAAGGTAATTCAAGGCTGTGTACTTCTATGCTCATAGTAGTATTATTCAACAGTATCTGGCCGGGCGCCGTGGCTCACGCCTATAATCCCAGCACTTTGGGAGGCTGAGGTAGGTGGATCACCTGAAGTCAGGAGTTCGAGACCAGCCTGACCAATATGATGAAACCCATCTCTGCTAAAAATACAAAAGTTAGCTGGGTGTGGTGGCATGCACCTGTAATCCCAGCTACTCAGGAGGCTGAGACAGGAGAATCGCTTGAACCTGGGAGGCGAAGGTTGCAGTGAGCCGAGATCGCGCCATTGCACTCCAGCCTGGGCAACAAGAGCAAAACTCTGTCTCGAAAAACAAACAAACAAAAACACAATATCTTAAACATGGAAGCAACCCACGTACCCATCAATGCATGAATGGATCAACAATAGGTGGTGGATGAATCTGATGGACCTTATGCTAAGTGAAGTATGCCAGTCACAAAAAGACAAATACAGTCTCATTCCACTTATATGAGGTACCTCGTGAAATTCACAGAGACAGAAAGCAGGACAGAAGTTTCCAGGAGCTGGGGTGAAGGGAGGATGGGAGTTAATGTTTAATGGGTACAGAGTTGAAGTTTGGGAAGATGAAGAGTTCTGGGGACAGATAGTGGAGTGGCTGCACAACAGTGTGGAGGCACTGAATGCCACTGAACTGCACACTTAAACATGGTTACAGTGGTACATTTTATGTATACTACAATTTTTTTAGAGACGGGGTCTCACTATGTTGCCCAGCCTCAAACTCCTGGGCTCAAGTGAACTTCCTGCCTCCGACTGCCAAAGTCAGCTTTCCAAAGTGCTGGGATTATAGGTGGGAGGCACCGCGCCCAGCCAATGTATATCATACGACGATTTTTATTTTATTATTTGTTTATTTATTTAATTTTTGAGACAGAGTCTCACTCTGTCACCCAGGCTGGAGTGCAGTGGCGTGATCTCAGCCTACTGCAACCTCTGCCTCCCGAGTGCAAGTAATTCTCCTCAATCAGCCTCCCAAGTAGCTGGGACCACAGGCGTGTGCCACCACACCCAGCTAATTTTTGTATTTTTAGTAAACACAGGGTTTCACCATGTTGGTGAGGCTGGTCTCAAACTCCTGACCTCAGGTGATCTGCCCACCTCAGCCTCCCAAAATGCTGAGATTACAGGTGTGAGACACTGCACCTGGCCTCATACAACAATTTTAAAAAACCTCTAGGCTCCCCTGGCTGTTGGGCCTCAGAGTAGCCCTTGTTTCTTTTACAAACCTTTGCAGACTTTGCCTGCGGCTTCACAGAATTCAGTGTGAGAGATGTCAGGTATCTGAGGAAGAGCTGCTTCTGCTGCAGAGGCCAGAAACCTAGGCCAGATACGCCTCACACAGCTTGGGAAGACAATGCTCCTAAAAACAGGGATGCTCAGCTTTGTGGTTCATGTTAAAAGTCAAAAAGGAGGCCAGGCACGGTGGCTCATGCCTGTAATCCCAGAACTTTGGAGGGCCGAGGAGGGCAGATCACCTGAGGTTAGGAGTTCGAGACCAGCCTGGCCAACATGGTGAAACCCCATCTCTACTAAAAGTACAAAAATTAGACAGGCATAGTGGCAGGAGCCTGTAATCGCAGCTACTCAGGAGGTTGAGGCACAAGAATTGCTTGAGCCCGGGAGGTGGAGGTTGCAGTGAGCCATGCCATTGCACTCCAGCCTGGGAGACAGAGCGAGACTCCATGTCAAAAAAAAAAAAAAAAAAAAAAAAAAAAAAGTTAAAAAGGAATGTCAAGCATTGTTTTATTTTGTTTGGTTTCAGACTAACCAGGTATCCTTTCAGATTCTTTGCCAAAAGACTGCAGATGAGTAGATGAGTTAATTGGATCAAGCTGGAACCAGAGTTATTTTTTCAAGGCTCAAACTATCAAAAGAGCCAAGATCCTGACTTTTTGTCCCAACTCAGCTGCTGATGTAGGAAGTCATTTAAGCTCACAGTCTGCTTAGTTAATCTCTGTGAAATAGGTTTAATGCTAGCAATTAAGTGTTGCTCACAATAAGAAACAATATGTGGCAAGGCCACATACACGTTGCCTCCTCAGTATTTGGCAGAGTGGGTGATGTAAAGTAAGTGTTCAGTAATTGATTGATTGATTCCACATGCCATGACTAATGCTTCGAAGCACTCAGCCTAAAGGCACGGAGCTCCGTCCTCTTCCCAGAGCGCTCATTTCTGGCTAATACCATGCCATAAAAATAAAATATAAATTTACAACAGAGCTAACTTAGGGAAATTATACACATAAAACAAATACGATCTATTTGCAAAAGGATTCACAGAATTTCTACAAATGGATCTTTGATAAGCGTGTATTCCAGATCATTAACTATTTATAATCAATGTTGAAATGTTGAGAGTTAATGCCAATTGAAGGTCTGAAACTTCTTGCAAGCCAATCAAACCTGTGAGGGTTGACACCACTTTCTTTTTCTTCTTTTTTTTTGAGATGGAGTCTCACTCTGTCGCCCAGGCTGGAGTGCAGTGGCGCAATCTCGGCTCACTGCAAGCTCTGCCTCCCGGGTTCACGCCATTCTCCTGCCTCAGCCTCCCGAGTAGCTGGGACTACAGGCGCCCGCCACCACGCCCGGCTGATTTTTTTATATTTTTAGTAGAGACGGGGTTTCACCGTGGTCTCGATCTCCTGACCTCGTGATCCGCCCGCCTCGCCTCCCAAAGTGCTGGGATTATAGGCGTGAGCTGCCGCGCCCGGCCCCAGGTTGACACCACTTTCACTAATGCACTTGCACGTGTGTCCCTTGATATCAGCATATGGTACCTGTCATATGTCCACCCATCTGCTGGATTGTGTGCCTTTTTTTTTTTTTTTATTAAAAAAAATTTTTTTAGAGACAGGATCTTGCTCTGTCACCCAGGCTGGTGTGCAGTGTCATGATCAGAGTTTACTGAGGCCTTGAACTCCTGGGCTCAAGCTATCCTCCCACCTCTGCCTCCCAAAGCACTGGGATTACAGGTGTGAGCCACTCTATCTGGCCTGTGCACCTCTTGAGGACATTGTTGAAAACCATCTTGTATCCTCCACATCTATTTCAGTCTTTCTTTTTTTTTCCCCTTCCTTCCTATGGAAGGGCTTCTAGGCACCATGACTGCAATCAAAAAATTAGCCGGGCATGGTGGTGCACGCCTGTAATCCCAGCTACTCGGGAGGCTGAGGCAGGAGAATCGCTTGAACCCAGGAGGCAGAGGTTGTGGTGAGCTGAGATCATGCCATTGCACTCCAGCATGAGCAACAAGAGCGAAACTCCATCTCAAAAAAAAAAAAACTAACACAGGAACAGAAAACCAAAACACTGCATGTTCTCACTCATAAGTAGGAGGTAAACAATGAGAACACAGGGACACAGGGAGGGGAAGAACACACACCAGGCCTGTTGGGGGGTTGGGGGCAAGGGAGGGAACTTACAGGACAGGTAATAGGTGCAGCAAACCACCATGGCACACGTATACCTGTGTAATACATTCTGTGCATGTATCTCGCAACTTAAAGTAAAATAAGAAATGAAAATAAAAAGAAGTTGGTGACTGATGCCATACTCGATCGACAAAGTCACAGTGAGCCTAGCCAACAGAGACCAGGGTGGACTAGAACAGCAGGAAGCCATGTGGTCCTGGGGCTTGTTAGAGTTACCACGATGGTGGAAAGTGTGGACATCACCAGATCTCAGGGCACAAGGCCAAGTGAGGTGCCGCAAAGGAAAGTGAGGCAAGGGTCTGGAATAAGGAATTCAGGAATGGATCTGGGAATGGTGAGGAAGCTGAGAGAGGTGAATCCAGGCACTTAGACTGTCATTAAAGCAAAGATATGGGCTGGCAGCAGAGTTGGCTTATGGTCATTACTACTCATTTATTAAATTCTACTGTAGGCATTGGGGAAGGGGTGGAGGCTAACATCTGTTAAGCACCTAACATAACATGTTCCCGGCCTTAATGTGACAATTGTTCACATGTTCACCCTTCCTTCCCTCTCTATGGGGACTTCTTTTGGACAATGGACTAGGCTGAGTACAGCATGCTAGGTTCGCCACCTTTCATCTAGTCCTCTTGTCCTGCTGTATTCCAAGAGAGTATCCTACTCCGTGTAGCACTGCTCCTTCAGCCTCATTCCCGAATGAGAAGACACCTAGAGCCAGCCCACCACAAGGCCAGCCTGCGAAACTCAGAAATAAATGCTGGATCATAAACCACTAAAACTGAGGATTTTATCACAGCAAAGGCTGACTAATAGATACAATTACCTTACATATATTTTCTCATTTAATTTTGAAACAGGCAAGGATATCAGAATGCTGAATATCAGGACCTCTCAGGTTCTAGGATTTGAACGCATGTGTATTTGACATTGAGAGTTTTGTGCTTTCTATGAGAAATGAAAACTCTTGGATTTGATGAGTAAAAGCAAAGTTGACAGAATAAAACAGTGACCTTAGAGAAATGGCTAATGAGTATTATGGGGTAGCCCTAGGTACATGATTCTCAGCCGGGTGCATGGCTCATGCCTGTAATCCCAGCACTTTGGGAGGCTGAGGAGGTGGATTACCTGATGTCAGGAGTTTGAGACCAGCCTGGCCAACATAGTGAAACCCTATCTCTACTAAAAATACACAAAATAGCCAGGGCATTGTGGTGCGTGCCTGTGTCCAGTACTCGGGAGGCTGAGGCAGGAGATTGCTTGAACCTGGGAGCAGAGGTGGCAGTGAGCCGAGATCGAGACTGCACTCCAGCCTGGGTGACAGAGCAAAACTCTGTCTCCAAAAAAAAAAAAAATTATCAGACCCTCCTGCTGAAACAGATCTCCACAATAGGAGGTTCACACATCAACCAAATCAGCCTCAGATCCCCCAGGATGCAAATGGTCAGCTGCTGATAGTTCCTTCTTTCCCTGTGTACTTTCACATACATAGTGCAGTTAGTGACAGACCAGCATCCCAGGTGAAGATGATCAGGCTGCTTCCAATAGCTTTGGTGAGAGTGAAAACATCCACGACCTTGTCTCACACTCCTGCACTTCTCTGCCAGAAAGCCTTGGCTCCTGTCCTTTCATGAGTCAACCTTGCAGGTGTTTGTGTGGACCCTCGGGATGAAAAATGATGCTCTGGCATGGAGAACACTGCAGGGCTTACCTAATCCTTAACACCGCGAAGTAGGAAAGGGAAAACAGCTAACGGGATGGAAAGGCAGTTTGGGAATTGGTTTGGGAAGGACAGCAGACCTTCATGCGTCAGCCAGAAAAGGTGGTTCAAACATGTTTCTTCAAAGACCCTGAAGCCAATTTTTTCAGTTTTTCGTGTTTACTGCATTAAGGGTCCGCTGGCCCCTTGGGCACGTGGAACGTGCCCTGGAGCCTCCTGAGAACTTCTCTGGCAGGTCAGGGAGTGAAGGAATGGTCAACCTCTGCCAGTGCCCTGCTGCTCTGGTGCCTTCAGAATTCACCCAGCCTGGCCCAGTCACTCAGGTTGGGAGGCTCAGCATGTTTGTTCTTAGCTGTGCAAAATTCAGGAGTTTCTTCTCCTCTCTAGAACATGTGGAGCTCTCTCACTGAGTCTGTTTCTTGCTTTTCCTGGAAAGCTCTTCAAGCACAATTGGCTCTTTCTCACCCTTCAGGCCCCAGCTGAAACTTCACTTACTTGAGGGGGCTTTAACCGACCATTCTGTGTAAGTGGGTCTTCCGAGGTACTCTCTGTTAGAGTACCTTTACCAAACTGGTCACCGTCTGTCATTAGTTGTTGTTCAGCTGTTTATCATCTGTCTTTCCATTAGGATGTGAGCTCCTCAAGCCAGGGACTGCATTTGTCTTCTTCATTGCTCAGGCCTTTATGCCTGGCCCCTTATGAACTTGACAATGAGTGACTTGAATGAATACATGTGAATGAATGAATGCATGCCTCCTTGTATCAACTCTGAAAGGCAAGTATAATTTTGCTATTAACTGCTGAAATCCTTCTAGACTTTTCTTTTAAAATGTTGCTTTAATTGTGTCACATACGCCTATATGAAGATTTGATTCTGCAGAAGTTTCAAGCACTTTTTTTTTCTTTTCTTTTTTTTTTTGAGACGGAGTCTCTCTCTGTCGCCCAGGCTGGAGTGCAGTGTGGCGCCATCTCGGCTCTATGTGACTTCTGCTTCCCGGGTTCAAGCGATTCTCCTGCCTCAGCCTCCTGAGTAGCTGAGACTACAGACACGTGCCACCACACCCAGCTAATTTTTGTATTTTTAGTAGAGACGGGGTTTCACCATGTTGGTCAGGCTGGTCTCGAACTTCTGACTTTGTGATCCTCCTGCCTTGGCCTCCCAAAGTGCTGGGATTACAGGCATGAGCTGCTGTACGTGGCCTAGATTGAAGCACTTCTAAAAAAATGGAAGACAGGGCCAGGTGCGGTGCCTCAGGCCTGTAATCCCAGCACTTTGGGAGGCCAAGGCGGGTAGATCACGAGGTCAGGAGAT
>NW_022097083.1:0-30901 GCF_006542625.1 Nomascus leucogenys | reverse complement strand
TAATATGTCAGGAAAAATTTTATGGCTTTATCCACTAAAGTAGCTAAAATATAAATTGTTTAGGCAAAGCTTTAAGAAAATAGAAACTCAGGACTGTAGAAATACTAATCATAAGGCAGCCTTCAGATTTTACTGCACTTGGCACACTGCATTTTCCTGAAAGTTATTTATATGTATTATTTTTACCTTAGGCAAGCTAATAATGAATTGCTCTGTTCTAAGGAACTTCAGCACTTCAGCTTTAAAGAGCATGTCATTAAAAATATATATTCCAAATGCTTAAGCATTATGAATAAAGGATGGTCACACTGGCAAGTGTGTGCTGTCCTTGGTAACGACATAAAGAATATTGCTGGTTTTTAAGTGTACAGCATCTATAAGTTTCTATATTTACATTGCTCAGGCTTCCTCAACCTTTGAGTCTATAGATAGCAAAAGTACATAACAAAGCCCAGCCACAATGTTGCTGGAGCCAGCCTGAACAGTTCATCACAGCTGATTGTTAAATTTTCAGAAATCCCATGAGCTAGTTGATGTCATACTGGTAGCTTGAAGTCAGCCAACACTTTAAGTCAGGTTAGGTTGGCTTATTTTTCCTGGAGAATCAGCTGTTCAGCCATTTGCACCTTTACAAAGGCAATTTACAGTCCAGGAAGTGAAACAGGGCCATCATCTAAAGCATATACAATCTAACGGGACTTCTTACCTTAGTTAGAGTAGACTTGCATATTTGTAGCTTTTTCAGACAGATGGCTATAATTTTCTATTATACTTAAGATTGGTAATGCTAAAGAACCTTCCAAACAGATGAAAGTCAAGTATCTTGAGGAAGAGGTGCTTTTTCTACTTCACACAATGGCAATATGTGTGCTAATGCTAACCTGGGGTTACACCTAAGTCAGTGCTAGAGACTGAATGTTTATGTCCCCTAAATTCATGTGAAACCTAATTCCTAAAGAAGGCAATATTATAAGGTGGCACGTTTGGGAGGTTGATTAATCAGAGAGTGGAAACTCATGTTGAGATTAGGTCCTAGTAAAAAGAGACCCTAGAGAGATCCCTGGCCCTTTCCTGCTGTGTGGAGAAACAGTGAAAAGACAGCCATCCATGAATCAGGATGAAGGCCCTCACCAGACACTGAATCTACTGGTGCTGTGATCTTGGACTTTCCAGCCTCCAGAACTGTAGAAAATTTCTGTTGTTCTAGCTATTTAATCTACAATTTTCTATAGTAGTAAGCCTGAACTGACTTAAAGATTATCAGAGTAAAATAGAATATGATATGAGGATTTCAAATAATGATGGAAGTGATTGAGGAACAAATGAAGGAATTACTTTGTCTATGAATTTTGCAAAGTCTTTAGCAAAATGTGTCATTGAGGCAAGTTTTAAAGATGGACAGATTTTTTTTTTCCAAAGATGAATAGCATGGGATTCAAGAGAGAATACAACCTGAATCAACATTTGTAACTGGACCAGTTCTTCGAGTCAGTTGGGTTATTTAGACTAACCAGACAAAAAGAGTTATTTTTTCAAGGTAGTTCCAGAGCCAAAACTGGGGGCATCTTAGAAATTCAAACTAAGAATTTTTTAAATTTTGGCAGTGCATTTGAAATTTTTAAAGCCATATTTTCTGCCAAAAAGAGGAATTGCGCTAACATGAAAATAGAGACCTGGTAGACAACACAAGAGCAGACTTTATGTCTGTTTTTTACCATTGAAACTTCAGGGCTTGTTTACAGCACCAAGCATATTTTAGCATTCTTTCTTTTTTTCTGTTTGGGAACTAAAGGTGAGTTTATGCTATTGTCCTTATTATTCTACCACAAACACACCTGTTGAAATATCTTCAGCATATCCAACTAAGCCAACCCCGAACAATCTCTTGAGTCATTTTATAAAATGATTTTTTATCCTTTCCTCTGGTAAAACATCTTGCCAGATTAAAATGCTAAGAAAAAAAATTAATGATAAGAAGAACATAATTAGAAAAATTGTTGACAAAAGGCTAGCAAACGAGAAACTTGCTTAATAGTATGATTCTCATTCTGTCACGGAGCTGTGAAATCAGCAAGCAGCACAATGGTACTCCAAAAAAGTGAGATCAAGGCAGAAAAGAATACTGAAGTTGAATGAAATGAGAATACTTTAGTGAAGAGGCCCATTTTATTTCAGCCTCAAGATTGCCTGTTCCTGAAAAGAATGGGTGCTACACTGGCACCCTTCCCTCTTCTGGAATCCTGGCAAATCAATGACCAGGACAGTATAGGTGGGGCAGTAAGGATAACTGCTTGAATCTCTACCTGATGAGGACTCAAGCACTAGATGGAACAGATCAAAGCAGCCTAACTGTGAGGTCCGTATTTAATAACACAATAAACAGAGATGGTAGAGAAAGTGTCACAGTAAATGTTAAACAATCTGTCTTACTCGCATCATCATGTAGAGACAAATCCAGGCCTCTTAAGCTTCTCAAATATTCTGAGAGTCCTACATGGCCCACACGTAGTCCATATAAAACCAAGTTTAGGACCCTTGACTACAAAGAATTCCCTGCTCCCCAGCTCCAGTCTTCTGCAAAGATTTCCTCTGTTTTGCCAATCCTAATGCAGCAGCTATGCTCCAGTGTCCACAGGGGCTACTGCTGCCAATCCACACCAAAGGGACAGCCATAGCTATCTGTCCCTAGTAATATATCTCTGAGCATGCTGATGCCAGACATTGATGGCATTGTCATCTGACCAAGGCACTATCTCTTGTTACTGCCAGAGATTGCAGCATAGAATCTTTCCATTGCATCAACTACTAGATGATTGAAATCTCACGTTCCCACATCTGACGGATTTTTATGGGGGGAGGGGAACATATCTCTGTCTACCATGTTTATTTGCCTGTTTGTGACTTCTTCACGTAGGGACTCAAATTTGAACTTATGATGACATTCCAGTGACAGATAATGCAGTGAGCTTAGAATCTTTTCCTTCCCAAACCAAACTTTTGAATTTCAACTCACTTCCCTTAGGTTAAATTATCTCCTATGAGGCTCCTTACTTCATTCTAAAATTCCTATTGAGATGCCTCGGCCCCTAGACAGGGCTGATACTCAGCTGATACTCAGCTGGTAGGTTAAATTATCTCTATGAGGCTCCTCACTTCATTCTAAAATTCCTGTTGAGATGCCTCAGCCCCTAGACAGGGCTGATACTCAGCTGTACATGCCTAGGTAAGTGTGCCATCCATCCAAAGCTGGCACCCATCTGATGACTGGTGTTAAATATTCGGCTAGTCCCTTATCTCCAGGCTACCTCAGCCCTAGGGTAAACACAGTGGAGGCTCACAGAATGGTACTTTAAAAAATATCAAAGGAAAATGTTTTCCATGCCTTAGTTTATTAACAGTGGGAAAAAATATAAGATTGCTACATCATATTAAAGGTATTGACTGTTATTTGAGGAGATGTCAGTGCTTCTCACTTACAGATGAATACACTGCAGTGTAGTACAGAATATGACAAAACAGATTCCTTCTGATACTGAAGCATGACCTAATGGTCCCAAAGTGGTTTGTCAGGTAAAAAACTACTAATTGTGTCTCAGCATTCATTCTCTTCTTTTTTTTCTTCATCACATAATTCCCCAGTTTTATCTGAGCACATAGCCAACCTGGCTAGAGACTACATTTTCCAGCCAGGAGTGGACATGTGATTAGAATAGAATATGAGATGAAGCTATATATACTACCTGGGTCACATCATTTAGAAATGAGTTGCTTGAACTGCAAGGTGCAGTCTGGACTTGACAAATGTGGGGCTGATGAGGCAGCCTCAAGCTGGGATGGTAAAGTAACAAGATAGAAAAAACCTGGGTCACTGGTCACTCTCACTGTTGACCTATTCTGGACTGTTGAGAGAGAAATAAACTCCTATCCCGTATGAGTTTGACTTGTTAACTTTGAGTTTTTTGTTTTTGTTTTTTTTGGTGGAGGAGGATGTCTCTTTGTTACAGCAACTTAGTCTGTGTGCCGACAAATGCAAACAGCTATCAGTGTCTGGAAGAAATAAATGTTTAAATATGTGTATAGGAATGACCAGAGAGATGCATGATAGAACTCCAGGGACTGTGTAGTCAACATGGAAATAATATTTATTAGGAAGAAAAACTGTAGGCCTAAACCTTAGATTTAGATGCTAAAAGCTACATGACAGTCTGGAAATCTACCCCATTCAGGTTTTAAAGACAAAAGAGAATTATGTTAAAGTCATTTCCTAATGATGTCCTCTGTAGCCACTTCTCTCATATGACCTTCCAGCCAATCATAGGAAAATCAATGAATGAGTTAAATGTTAAAAGTTGTTGGATTTGTTGGGGGCAATTAATACTGGCTACTAAAACACACACTCCCAAAATTTAAAAACAAAATAAAAGTTTTGTTCTCCCTCACACAAAGTCCTATGTAACTAGGCAGGTTTCCTGGAAGGCTCTTCTCTAACCTGTGACTCCACGGTCTGGGCTCCTTCTAGTTTTTTTGTTTTAAAACAGAATCTCGCTCTGTTACCCAGGTGGGAGTGCAGTGGCTTGATCACGGCTCACTGCAGCCTCGACATCCAGGGTTCGAGCAATCCTCCTACCTAACCCCAAGTAGCTGGGACCCAGGCACATGCCACCACACCTGGGTAATTTTTAATTTTTTGTAGAGACAGTTTTCCCTTGTTACCTAGGCTGGTCTGGAACTCCTGAGCTCAAACAATCCTCCTGCGTTGGCCTCCCAGAATGCTGGGATTACAGGTGTGAGCCACCGTGCCCACCTTCTAGTATTTTACTTACCAACTTGAAATTATTTTCTTCCCAACATGTCACTGGAGCGGGGCGGTAGAGAGGGAGCCTGGGGAAGACACAGAGCACATTGAGCCTGGACCTAGAAGCGAGGGCCCAAATTTTCACATGCACTTCATTGATCAGAACTAGTCACGTTCAAGACTGGGAAATGTAGGGAGCTCATAAATAATTTATATACGTTCTGTCTCTTCCACAGCAGTTATTTTTGACTGCTCTAAAAAGCAACATCCTTAAACATTGGTTGTAATTTATTGTCCTTTTAACTGCTGCTCTCTGCACTTCTGCACTCCAGTTCTGTAACTGCTGCTCTCTGCAGTTAAGTATGCCCTTAAGTGTAGTGTCTAACATATGCCAGAGTTAGGAAGGATCCAGAACAGTCCTCATTCTGCAATGTTGGTCCTAATTTTATGGGAGTTAAGAGATTAAAATTTATTTTCTCATTCCATTTGAGATCCTTGGTGAAATGCTGAAATTGCATTCTTAGTTCCAACCCAGAGTTTAGTTGGCCTTATCAAGGTATAGCTATAAACTGTTGTGTGATGGGCCAGGATATAGGCATGTGCACTCACTCAGGCTGTGTCCTTAACTGGCTGAGCAGATTTGGGAGAGTCACCCTCTCTGGACTCCATGTCCTTATCTGGGGGCCGATAAGCAAGCAAAACACTGAAACTAGAGAGGATGGAGTGGAACTAGGTGATTTCTGAGGTGTCTGTCCCACCTAATATTCAGTGGATCTCTAATTTAAAATTTTATGTCTTAGAAACCAGGGCTTTTGAAGAGTTTCCTAGACCTTGTGCGTTTTTACTTTTAGATGCTCTATCCTATTTCATATTAAACATTGAAATGTACACAGATCCACATGAACTATGGTTTATGTATAACTATACAAAAGTTTTCATATGTTGGAGCCAATAACCTTTTCAAGTCTAAACTTTTTTACTGATCTTAACACTGTGCCTAGAGGGCTTAATGATACATTGATCCTCCAAAGAACCATTCTCCAGATTCTCACAAAATGGGTGTCAGTACAGCTCAGTGTGTTCCACAGTGCAGAACTCCTATGAAATGGAACAGATGTTAAAACACTTTATCCCTAAGAAACAGTGACCACACACAAGTCACTATCCTCACTTGGGAAAACAAGAGAGCTGGAACAAGGATTGGCAGAAAGGCCAACCTAATGTGACAAATAGACCCAAAGCTATTTGAGCAATGTGGGCCCACAGCCTGATGGCTTGTACACACTCTCAGAACATGACTATGGAGAAACTGGGTGTATTTAAAACAGTTTAAAGATTTGCAAGGAAATTTTATATTGTGTGGGAACATTATTTACAGTAGTTGAGCTGCAAGAAAGTGGGGAGCAGATACCGTAAAAATTAAAAATTACATGGGTTATTAGCCTAAGAGGTCTCTGACCTGAACAAATTCAGCAGGCTGAATGCTTCCTACCAAAGATTAGGCAGCTTGCTCAATCAATATGCCACACTACTCTTCCCAGAGAGAATTGTTGTTAATGTGTAGATTGGCTGTATTACCCAGAAGGGCAATCCAGCTGGAGACATTGCTGAGGGGCCTGTGAAAAGAGCAACACTTCTTCAAAAAGACTTTCTCTCCAGGGACCTTCTGCCTCTGAGCCAAGAGCAGGAAAATCATGGCCTGTAAAGCTGCCTCAGCCTAGCCAGGCAAGTACCCGCTTAGACTGTTCCCTTCCCAGGATTCTACCTCTTCCCTGATGAGTCATCTTGGGGTCAGTGCAGATAATCTGAACTGATGAAAACTTTGACAATACAAGAAATTCTTGTTAATAGGCTTAGTGACATGCAATGTCAAAATAAGATCACATTTGTGGCCATGCAGTCTTCCAAAATGTCTATCACCACTGGTTAATCTGTTGGCTAATAGGCTTATGTATCACTTAGGTCTTCAAAAGGAAGATAGAGACTGGTTCTTTCTTGACACTAATAAAACGGGGTATTTATGCAATAAATGCCTGCAAGATACCAGCTTTATTAAGAAATATAAAACAGACATAATAATCCCTTTGTTTGTTTGAATGCCTGTGATTTATGAACCTTGAAGAACAAACTTAGAATTACTTGACATTCCCAGTTTTGAACATTGAGATGACTTTTTTTTTAATTCTGAGATCATAAATAAACTTGTCATGTAAGGCCAGTATTAAAAATTAGTGAAAAATATTAAAAAACCATGGCTCATTCTGAAATCAACTGAATTTGGCAAGTGTCTCACTAATTACAAACCTTTTGTAATTTGGAGTTAGGCCAAGCAATTAAGATAGTCTATACAAAACAGTCCAGGCTAATAACAGGGTAACCCAGAAATTAAGATGAACCCAAAAAGAGGAGACCAGCTGCCTAACACCTGGAAGTTAATAAAAACTGAAGTCAAATGGTAAGAATAGCCAGAGGAATGGTCGAAGCAAGTCAAGATGACTATTTACAGACAAAGAAGGAACCCTGCAAAAAAGGGAAAGAATTCAAGTTTCCTGAGCTAATGAAGTCTATTTCAAACAATTCAAGTATGAATCACAGAAAATCTCATTTAAAACCAACATTTAACTTGAATTTGATGGAGGTAGGTAAAAGTAGAAAAATCTATGCCCCATTTGTAAGTATACATGGAAAAATTGACAATTAAAAATGTAAATGATCATTTATTTATTTTTTTTTTTACTAACAACTTCAAAAGGAAAGAAAACAGTATTGGAAGTAAGGAGACTTGTCCTGAAAAAAACCATGACCTTGAGCAAGTTATTCGTCTTCACATGCTTCCATTTCTCATCTAAGTTGAGGGACTTGGACTAGATGATGTCTAAAATCTGTTCCAGCTCCAACATTGTTTTTCATGAAAACGCTTTTGAAGTCTCAGCATGACTAAATAAAGGGAGCGATATGTTACTGTGAAGAATAACAAGAGCCTGAGGGGAGCACATGCTTGCCTTATTTCTTATCATTGAATTAGGTCCATCATGCCTAAATTCAATGCTCTCTCCTAATTTCCGTAACAGGGCGTTGTTACTTGTGCCTGCTAAACAACATGACTGCCTTCAGGATATTCTACAAACTCCCCTACTCTTTTTTCAATGTGCTCTGCTTTGAGGTGTATTTTTCATGGGATACCCACAGCAAAAACATTTACCTTTGCCTTTTCACAATAATCATGGTTTAACCAGCAAATTTTATTTTTTTTCTCCATCGGGACCAGTTCTAAGGCATTTAATGAAGTGGGTCCTTGGAGCCTTACCCTCTTTGCCCATAGCTTTGATAGCATCCTTTCCTCAAGTTCCCTACCTTTGGCTTCCCCAGCCCTCACATCCAGGAACCTACCTGTGGGGGCAGTTCCCTACATACAGAAGCACAGGCTTCCCACGAGAGGAAAAGACAAGCTTTTCAAGGGCAGACACCCACGCTGATCGCAATGCCTGGCACAGGATAGGAGCTTAATAAATACTAAGTAAACAATTCAAAGCATTTTGGACCTAACAACTCTGACCTCATATTTTCTCAAGACTATTGACTTATCTAATAAACAGTCCCACCCCTCAAGAGCCATTGGATGCTCATATGTTCATGTCACAGCCTCCTAGGTCAGAGGAAAGCATTTGAAAAGGAACTGCTGGGACCAAATGCCTTTACCCTAAATTCCAGGACTCAGAATAGGAAGTGGAAGAGCAATTCAGAATTCTTCAGGCTTTACAATATATATTTTCCATACAGCAACCTCATCCTTCAGTGGCTTATCTTGAAAAATTACAGTATGAAGATATAAAATTTTCACTTATTTAAAGTCACTAGTATGGGCAATTTTAAGACTTAACGGACAAAATGAAGAAGAATGGAAAAAGGAGCAGAAGAAAAGGGAAGTCCTTTTTTTGAGCTCTGCTAAATTACAGATACACGTCTGGGTACTTACCTAGGGTGTCTCATTTAAGCCTCAAGCTATTAGATCTTCTATGTACAAAGAAAACGAGGTTTGCCAAAGTTGGTTTGTTCAAACACGATTACTTAGCTGGAAAAATAGCAGAGCGAGGACTGAAATCTAGCTCTTTTGTTGTTGTTGCTATTTATCTCTTTCAAAAACGCGTTTCCATTTGTGCTTGACTCAGGTATAACGTAGCAATCAAAGGAATCACAGTAAATCTGTATTCCCACAGCTCATGAAGCATTCAGTTTCTCTCCACTAGACCTTGTAGTACCCTGTCCCTTCAGGGCCTAACTCAACATTCCCAAGAAATTTCTACTTCTTATTCACCTTTACACTATTGCTTGACAATAATATGCAACTGTTATGATTTAAATTGTGTCCTTCCAAAAGATGTAGAAGTCCTAACCCACAGTACTTGTGAATGTGACCGTGTTTGGAAATAGAATCTTTGCAGATAAGGCGAGGTCATTAGGTAGCCCCTAATCCAGTATAACTCGTGTCCTTATAAGAAGGGGAAATTTGGGGCCGGGTGCGGTGGCTCACGCCTGTAATCCCAGCACTTTGGGAGGCCGAGGGGGCGGATCACAAGGTCAGGAGTTCGAGACCAGCCTGACCAACATGGTGAAACACCATCTCTACTAAAAATACAAAAATTAGCTAAGCATGGTGGTGTGCACCTGTAATCCCAGCTACTCGGGAGGCTGAGGCAGAAGAATCGCTTGAACCTGGAAGGCGGAAGTTGCAGCGAGCTGAGATCGCACCACTGCACTGCAGCCTAGGAGACAGAGCGAGTCTCCATCTCAAAAAATAAATAAATAGAAGGGGAAATTTGGACACCAAGACAGACACGCAGGGAGAATGCCCATGTGAAGATGAAGGCAGAGATTGGGAAACCAAGTCAGGAAACACCAAAGACTGTCAGCAAACCACCAGAAGAAGCTAGGTGAGAGGCAAGGAACAGATGCTTCCTCACAGCTTTGCTGACACCTTTATCTTAGACTTCTGGCTTCCAGAACCTGAGGTAATTTTCTGTTGTTTGGGCCACCATGTTTGTTGTACAGCAGCCCCAGGAAATTAAGACAGCCACCATTTAGTAAACACTAAGAAATGGGGCAAAAGCAAATAGCTGCAAATTACATAACACAAAATTATTCAGAAAAATAAAAAAATTCAGAAGGCAAAAGTAATACAATATTTGATCAATATTTATTCTACTCTGATCACTACTGTATTTAGAAAATGAGGCCATCAGACATAACCAAGTATTTTAATTACATGAATTGCTTACAATATAAAAGCTGTTAGTCTGATAAGTAATTTTAATGCTTCCTAGAACTGTATTTTCCAAGATTCAAGCATATGATATTGACAAATATATTTTTAATTCACAGAGGAAACTGATATTGCTCAGAAACTGAAAGATGTTTAACTAATACAACTCAGTCATAAATTTCAGCTCAGTGCAGGCAGGTAGTGATTCTGATGATCCAAGGAGTGAAGAGTGACAGGCTTCATAGATACCTTTTCTTAGAACCTTCAGCACTAGCCTCCAACAGCCCAATCCTGGTCATGCTTTCATATGCATTTCTAGTTTGCTTTAAAAAGCACAAAGGGAATAGAATTCCAACAGTGTGGAAAATAAGATTGTGTTTTAGTCAATCCAATTCAATTCGTTGGCAAGTATTGAACTTCGTTTGTGAATTACATGGAAAATTGCCAGAGAGTTGAGATAACCATGTTTCCACTGTGTATCATATGAGGTTAGTTGGCACCAAGAAAAGAAAAAGAGAACACGATCATAGCTTATACAGATCAGCACATTCTGTGGGTATTTTTCATCAGTCATCAAACACCACATTTTTTCTGGCCCCAGCTCATTGGAATACATTATTCAAGAAACTACTTAAAAATTAACTGAGCAACTATTAAATTTTTATTTGTTCAACAAACACTCATTTTGCTTCTAGTGTGGGCCAGGCACTGTCCTAGTACACCATGGTAAACAGAACTGATATAATTTCTGCCCTCATAAAAACTACCCTTGAGCTCATGTGTTTGGTACAAAGGGAGTGCTTAGCAATGTAATATTCCCACAAGAAGTTTATGGTGTATTGTTAATGGCCAGCCCTACATGGATCTCTCAATTGACAGTATAATATACAACACAGGATTAATGACCCAATAGTGACATTAATAATTATATCTTAGTTAAGTAAAGAAGATTATTGTTTGAAAGAGACTCCTGTTGCTTTCCTGCCTGGAACCCCCTTCTTCTAGGAAGTGGCCCATTCCCCATTTGAAATCCGTGACTAAAGCAGAGGCAGCTATGTTTCAATGTGACCCTGCCCCCAAGACTATACACATCACCTGCAATCATTGCTGATGTAACATGGATTGTGATAACTGCTAAAATTGAAGTGAAACTCAGAAGCAGCTAAAGTTTTCCTGTCCCTTGAAATCTAGAGAAGATTGACATAAATCCCCTTTTGTTTCCCTGACTCATGAGCACTTGCAGCCTTGACTTTCTGCTCTGTCAACTTCTTATTTTTAACTATACGCCTTTTTAGTGTATATTTATTTACACTACTTTTAAACCAAATATGCCCTCCAAAATAAATAAAATAACTACATTTTCATGAGGCTTTTGAATGTGTGGCATACTTCACTGAAAGCTTTAGAAATACAGATGGGATGCACAATATAAGGATACAAATGCCCTGAAATTAAGTATTGACATCCCTGTTGTAAGTCTTTAAGCTGCTCTGCCATGTTAGTCAACTATTTTTGCCCAGTCCCCTCTACTCACTAATTTCTATTCATTTCTCATTCACAATCATTGGACCATTTATTTTATTGCCAGATCTTTTGCTAACATGTTACTTATTTGGGGGATTATGAAGACCTTTTCCCAAACAAAGGTGATTTCTTTCCTAAGAATAATTCTGTTACGTGGTAATGAGATTTTTTTTTACTCCACTACAGACTATTTATCAAGTACTTTAGGAAAATATGAAAAGGAAACAGTCATGTTGAGAAGGTTTAAGTGAGGAACAACAGTTAGTTGGGTTTTCAAGGATTAACAAGCTTCTTCAGGCTCATTCAAAAATGAGAGGAGGGGTGTCCTGAGTGGAACACATCACATAAGAAAGCATAGAGCAATGTAAGAATACAGAGCAGGGGCCAGGAGCCTTAAGTGATAGTTTAAGCATCTCCCAAGTAGAACTCCAGGGCAAATTGAAGAGGTGCTTTGTAGTGAGAGAGGGAGAGCTCTATAAATGGTCTTGAAAGAAACATACATGAATGCATACAAGTAAGGCTTTATTATGGATCCCCAAAAGTTTTTGCTCATCATGAAATGAAGAATCTTTGTGTTTTTTTTTGTCTTTTGTTTTTTATTTTATTATTATACTTTAGGTTTTAGGGTACATGTGCACAATGTGCAGGTTTGTTACATATGTATCCATGTGCCATGTTGGTGTGCTGCACCCATTAACTCGTCATTTAGCATTAGGTATATCTACCAATGCTGTCCCTCCCCCCTGCCCCCACCCCACAACAGTCCCTGGAGTGTGATGTTCCCCTTCCTGTGTCCATGAGTTCTCATTGTTCAATTCCCACCTATGAGTGAGAACATGCGGTGTTTGGTTTTTTGTCCTTGCGATACTTTACTGAGATGATGTTTTCCAGTTTCATCCATGTCCCTACAAAGGACATGAACTCATCATTTTTTATGGCTTCATAGTATTCCATGGTGTATATGTGCCACATTTTCTTAATCCAGTCTATCGTTGTTGGACATTTGGGTTGGTTCCAACTCTATGCTATTGTGAATAGTGCCACAATAAACATACGTGTGCATGTGTCTTTATAGCAGCATGATTTATAGTCCTTTGGGTACATACCCCGTAATGGGATGGCTGGGTCAAATGGTATTTCTAGTTCTAGATCCCTGAGGAATCGCCACACTGACTTCCACAATGGTTGAACTAGTTTACAGTCCCACCAACAGTGTAAAAGTGTTCCTATTTCTCCACATCCTCTCCAGCACCTGTTGTTTCCTGACTTTTTAATGATGGCCATTCTAACTGGTGTGAGATGGTATCTCATTGTGGTTTTGATTTGCATTTCTCTGATGGCCAGTGATGATGAGCATTTTTTCATGTGTTTTTTGGCTGCATAAATGTCTTCTTTTGAGAAGTGTCTGTTCATGTCCTTTGCCCACTTTTTGATGGGGTTGTTTGTTTTTTTCTTGTAAATTTGTTTGAGTTCATTGTAGATTCTGGATATTAGCCCTTTGTCAGATGAGTAGGTTGCAAAAATTTTCTCCCATTCTGTAGGTTGCCTGTTCACTCTGATGGTAGTTTCTTTTGCTGTGCAGAAGCTCTTTAGTTTAATTAGATCCCATTTGTCAATTTTTGCTTTTGTTGCCATTGCTTTTGGTGTTTTAGACATGAAGTCCTTGCCCACGCCTATGTCCTGAATGGTATTGCCTAGGTTTTCTTCTAGGGTTTTTATGGTTTTAGGTCTAACATTTAAGTCTTTAATCCATCTTGAATTAATTTTTGTATAAGGTGTAAGGAAGGGATCCAGTTTCAGCTTTCTACATATGGCTAGCCAGTTTTCCCAGCACCATTTATTAAATAGAGAATCCTTTCCCCATTGCTTGTTTTTGTCAGGTTTGTCAAAGATCAGATAGTTTTAAATATGCGGCATTATTTCTGAGAGCTCTGTTCTGTTCCGTTGATCTATATCTCTGTTGTGGTACCAGTACCATGCTCTTTTGGTTACTGTAGCCTTCTAGTATAGTTTGAAGTCAGGTAGCGTGATGCCTCCAGCTTTGTTCTTTTGGCTTAGGATTGACTTGGCGATGCAGGCTCTTTTTTGGTTCCATATGAACTTTAAAGTAGTTTTTTCCAATTCTGTGAAGAAAGTCATTGGTAGCTTGATGGGGATGGCATTGAATCTATAAATTACCTTGGGCAGTATGGCCATTTTCATGATATTGATTCTTCCAACCCATGAGCATGGAATGTTCTTCCATTTGTTTGTATCCTCTTTTATTTCATTGAGCAGTGGTTTGTAGTTCTTGAAGAGGTCCTTCACATCCCTTGTAAGTTGGATTCCTAGGTATTTTATTCTCTTTGGAGCAATTGTGAATGGGAGTTCACTCATGATTTGGCTCTCTGTTTGTCTGTTATTGGTGTACAAGAATGCTTGTGATTTTTGTACATTGGTTTTATATCCTGAGACTTTGCTGAAGTTGCTTATCAGCTTAAGGAGATTTTGGGCTGAGACAATGGGGTTTTCTAGATATACAATCATGTCATCTGCAAACAGGGACAATTTGACTTCCTCTTTTCCTAATCAAATACCCTTTATTTCCTTCTCCTGCCAGATTGCCCTGGCCAGAACTTCCAGCACTATGTTGATTAGGAGTGGTGAGAGAGGGCATCCCTGTCTTGTGCCAGTTTTCAAAGGAATGCTTCCAGTTTTTGCCCATTCAGTATGATATTGGCTGTGGGTTTGTCATAGATAGCTCTTATTATTTTGAGATATGTCCCATCAATACCTAATTGATTGAGAGTTTTTAGCATGAAGGTTGTTGAATTTTGTCAAAGGCCTTTTCTGCATCTATTGAGATAATCATGTGGTTTTTGTCTTTGGTTCTGTTTATATGCTGGATTACATTTATTGATTTGCATATGTTGAACCAGCCTTGCATCCCAGGGATGAAGCCCACCTGATCATGGTGTATATGCTTTTTGATGTGCTGCTGGATTCGGTTTGCCAGTATTTTATTGAGGATTTTTGCATCAATGTTCATCAAGGATATTGGTCTGAAACTCTCTTTTTTGGTTATGTCTCTGCCAGGCTTTTGTATCAGGACGATGCTGGCCTCATAAAATGTGTTAGGGAGGATTCCCTCTTTTTCTGTCGATTGGAATAATTTCAGAAGGAATGGTAACAGTTCCTCCTTGTACCTCTGGTACAATTCGGCTGTGAATCCATCAGGTCCTGGACTCTTTTTGGTTGGTAGGCTACTGATTATTGCCACAATTTCAGAGCCTGTTATTGGTCTATTCAGAGATTCAGCTTCTTCCTGCTTCAGTCTTGGGAGGGTGTATTTGTTGAGGAATTTATCCATTTCTTCTAGATTTTCTAGTTTATTTGCGTAGAGGTGTTTGTAGTATTCTCTGATTGTAGATTGTATTTCTGTGGGATCAGTGGTGATATCCCCTTTTTCATTTTTTATTGCGTCTATTTGATTCTTCTCTCTTTTCTTCTTTATTAGTCTTGCTAGCGGTCCATCAATTTTGTTGATCTTTTCAAAAAACCAGCTCCTGGATTCATTAATTTTTGAAGGGTTTTTTGTGTCTCTATTTCCTTCAGTTCTGCTCTGATTTTAGTTATTTCTAGCCTTCTGCTAGCTTTTGAATGTGTTTGCTCTTGCTTTTCTAGTTCTCTTAATTGTGATGTTAGGGTGTCAATTTTGGATATTTCCTGCTTCCTCTTGTGGGCATTTAGTGCTATAAATTTCCCTCTACACACTGCTTTGAATGTGTCCCAGAGATTCTGGTATGTTGTGTCTTTGTTCTCTTTGGTTTCAAAGAACGTCTTTATTTCTGCCTTCATTTCATTATGTACCCAGTAGTCATTCAGGAACAAGTTGTTCAGTTTCCATGTAGTTGAGTGGTTTTGAGTGAGTTTCTTAATCCTGAGTTCTAGTTTGATTGCACTATGGTCTGAGAGACAGTTTGTTATAATTTCTGTTCTTTTACATTTGCTGAGGAGAGCTTTACTTCCACCTATGTGTTCAATTTTGGAATAGGTGTGGTGTGGTGCTGAAAAAAATGTATATTCTGTTGATTTGGGGTGGAGAGTTCTGCAGATGTCTATTAGGTCCACTTTGTGCAGAGCTGAGTTCAATTCCTGGATATCCTTGTTAACTTTCTGTCTCATTGATCTGTCTAATGTTGACAGTGGGGTGTTAAAATCTCCCATTATTATTGTGTGGGAGTTTAAGTCCCTTTGTAGGTCACTCAGGACTTGCTTTATGAATCTGGGTGCTCCTGTATTGGATGCATATATATTTAGGATAGTTAGCTCTTCTTGTTGAATTGATCCCTTTACCATTATGTAATGGCCTTCTTTGTCTCTTTTAATCTTTGTTGGTTTGAAGTCTATTTTATCAGAGATTAGGATTGCAACCCCTGCCTTTTTTTGTTTTCCATTTGCTTGATAGATCTTCCTCCATCCCTTTATTTTGAGTCTATGTGTGTCTCTGCACGTAAGATGGGTTTCCTGAATACAGCACACTGATGGGTCTTGACTCCTTATCCAGTTTGCCTGTCTGTGTCTTTTAATTGGAGCATTTAGCCCATTTACATTTAAAGTTAATATTGTTATGTGTGAATTTGATCCTGTCATTATGATGTTAGTTGGTTATTTGCTCGTTAGTTGTTGCAGTTTCTTCCTAGCCTCGATGGTCTTTACAATTTGGCATGTTTTTGCAGTGGCTAGTACCGATTGTTACTTTCCATGTTTAGTGCTTCCTTCAGGAGCTCTTTTAGGGCAGACCTGGTGGTGACAAAATCACTCAGCATTTGCTTGTCTGTAAAGTATTTTATTTCTCCTTCACTTATGAAGCTTAGTTTGGCTGGATATGAAAATCTGGGTTGAAAATTCTTTTCTTTAAGAATGTTGATTATCGGCCCCCACTCTCTTCTGGCTTGAAGAGTTTCTGCCGAGAGGTCAGCTGTTAGTCTGATGGGCTTCCCTTTGTGGGTAACCCGACCTTTCTCTCTGGCTGCCCTTAACATTTTTTCCTTCATTTCAACTTTGGTGAATCTGACAATTATTTGTCTTGGGGTTGCTCTTCTCGAGGAGTATCTTTGTGGCATCCTGTGTATTTCCTGAATCTGAATGTTGGCCTGCCTTGCTAGATTGGGGAAGTTCTCCTGGATAATATCTTGCAGAGTGTTTTCCAACTTGGTTCCATTCTCCCTGTCATTTTCAGGTACACCAATCAGATGTAGGTTTGTTCTTTTCACATAATCCCAAATTTCTTGGAGGCTTTGTTCATTTCTTTTTATTCTTTTTTCTCTAAACTTCCCTTCTCGCTTCATTTCATTCATTTCCTCTTCCATCACTGATACCCTTTCTTCCAGTTGATCGCATCAGCTACCAAGGCTTCTGCAGTCTTCGCGTAGTTCTCGAAACTTGGCTTTCAGCTCCATCAGCTCCTTTAGGCCCTTCTCTTCATTGGTTATTCTAGTTATCTATTTGTCTAATTTTTTTTCAAAGTTTTTAACTTCTTTGCAATTGTTTTGAATTTCCTCCTGTAGCTTGGAGTAGTTTGATCGTCTGAAGACTTCTTCTCTCAACTCGTCAAAGTCATTCTCCATCCAGCTTTGTTCCATTGCTGGTGAGGAACTGCGTTCCTTTGGAGGAGGAGAGGTGCTCTGCTTTTTAGAGTTTCCAGTTTTTCTGCTCTGTTTTTTCCCCATCTTTGTGGTTTTATCTACTTTTGGTCTTTGATGATGGTGATGTACAGATGGGTTTTTGGTGTGGATGTCCTTTCTGTTTGTTAATTTTCCTTCTACCAGACAGGACCCTCAGCTGCAGGTCTGTTGGAGTTTGCTAGAGGTCCACTCCAGACCCTGTTTGGCTGGGTGTCAGCAGCGGTGGCTGCAGAACAGTGGATTTTCGTGAGACCACAAATTGAGCTGTCTGATAGTTCCTCTGGAAGTTTTGTCTCAGAGGAGTACCTGGCCGAGTGAGGTGTCCGTCTGTCCCTACTGGGGGGTGCCTCCCATTTAGGCTGCTCAGGGGTCAGGGACCCACTTTAGGAGGCAGTCTGTCCGTTCTCAGATCTCCAGCTGCGTGCTGGGAGAACCACTACTCTCTTCAAAGCTGTCAGACAGGGACATTTAAGTCTGCAGAGGTTCCTGCTGAATTTTTGTTTGTCTGTGCCCTGCCCCCAGAGGTGGAGCCTACAGAGGCAGGCAGGCCTCTTGAGCTGTGGTGGGCTCCACCCAGTTTGAGCTTCCTGGCTGCTTTGTTTACCTAAGCAAGCCTGGGCAATGGCAGGCACCCCTCCCCCAGCCTGGCTGCTGCCTTGCAGTTTGATCTCAGACTGCTGTGCTAGCAATCAGCGAGACTCTGTGGGCATAGGACCCTCCGAGCCAGGTGTGGGACACAATCTCCTAGTATGCCGTTTTCCAGGCCCGTTGGAAAAGCGCAGTATTAGGGTGGGACTGACCCGATTTTCCAGGTGACATCTGTTACCCCTTTCTTTGACTAGGAAAGGGAACTCCCTGACCCCTCGTGCTTCCTGAGTGAGGCAATGCCTCGCCCTGTTTCGGCTCATGCACAGTGCGCTGCACCGACTGTCCTGCACCCACTGTTTGGCACTCCCTAGTGAGATGAACCTGGTACCTCAAATGGAAATGCAGAAATCACCCGTCTTCTGTGTCGCTCATGCTGGGAGCTGTAGACCAGAGCTGTTCCTATTTGGCCATCTTGGCTCCACCAAATCTTTGTTTCAAGATATCAGCTTTAGAACTTTGTATCAATTCAATGACACACATTAGATACTTAGTATGTGATAGGGACACTGTTAAGAATTGGTGATACAAGATAATTAAATGCTCTGAAAGCTAATGTACTGGGAAGAATCTAGTGCAAAACTTCCTACCCAGGGTACTAGGCAGGATATAACACCTGTATCTGTAAATGCTTCAAGATATTGATCTCTTCAGTCTTTGGGACAACTAGGAGGAAACTGGAGTAGCCAGAATCTATATCTGTTTCCAGCCACAAGCACACCTTTTCGTTGACATCAATGTGCAATGCAAACATCACATGCTGTGGATGCGGTTAAGAAGCACTGGCAGAGAATTATGATGCGATTGCACAAGTCCAGATGAGCTGAATCAGGCTGCAGCTGTGGTGATGGTAAAGCACACATGGACTTGGGAGCTCTTTATGAGGCAGAATCAATAGATGTTGCTAATTGAGTTCTTGTGGGAGGTAAGGATGAAGGAGAGGACAATGGATTCAGCACGAGAGGTGTGTAGAAGGAGGGGTTTCTACAGTATGCCATCTATCAGGGAGGAATAGAGAAAAGTTTGGAGAATTTAAAATTGTTTAACTTGGTTCCTGGGGGAGAGATTATATAGCCAAGAACTGGTGAGAAGTTCTGAATTGCAATCATTTGTTTTCTTTAAACTTTTCCCTTGAACTTCCCTAAAATATGAACTTGACATAGTCTTAGCGGTATCTCAGAAGGGGACATCAGAATTGGGAGTTTTTGTTTGTTTGTTTGTTTTTTGGGTTTCTTTTCTTTTCTTTTTTTTTTAAGACAGAGACTTGCTCTGTTGCCCAGGCTGGAGTGCAGTGGCACAATCTCGGCTCACTGTAAGCTCTGCCTCCTGGGTTCACACCATTATGCTGCCTCAGCCTCCCGAGTAGCTGGGACTATAGGCGCCTGCCACCATGCCCAATTTTTTGTAGTTTTAGTAGAGACGGATTTCACCATGTTAGCCAGGATGGTCTCGATCTCCTGACCTCATGATCCGCCCACCTTGGCCTGCCAAAGTGCTGGGATTACAGGCATGAGCCACCGTGCCCTGCCAGAATTGGGATTTTTATAGGACTTTCAGGTCAAAGCTCAAGTTGTTTAAGGTGAGGGTGGGGCTTTCAAAGTGAGGAACTGATTGGGATTCAGCAAAGTCTGTGACATAATAGTTTAAGATTGGTGGGTCCAGCAAGGCAAGGGTCTTAAAACCAAACTTGATATGTAAACAGTGATAAGCAAGAATTTGCCCAGATGAACAGACTGTTGTCTCCAATTAGTTGATATGTAGGAATTCCCTGAAACAAATAGAAAAGTTATTTATTGGTTAGAGTATTTCTCCCCAAGACAAAATTTTCCGGAAACAAACAACAAAATCACGTTGACTTAGATTGTCTATAGTTTTGTTGTCATAGTCTCAGTTATCACCCTCAACTTTCCAAAAAATGTTTTATGTCTACGTCCAACTAGGATGAAACTTAGCTACGATGTCTAGTTACCAGAACCTCCCCAACCATCTAAGACAAGAAATCCCTCAAGTAAATCCTGAGTAAACACACCCACCTCTATTCCACTCCTGGCTGCAAACATGAATTTTTGCAGTAAGGTAATGACTAAGAATAAGTGCTTTGTAAGTGATGGTGTGGAATGAAGGCACAAAGGAAATTAAAGAAGCAGGTTTTTTTGTTTTGTTTTGTTTGAGATGGAGTTTCACTCTTGTTGCCC
This sequence comes from Nomascus leucogenys, assembly GCF_006542625.1. Lineage (NCBI taxonomy): Eukaryota > Metazoa > Chordata > Mammalia > Primates > Hylobatidae > Nomascus > Nomascus leucogenys. Next base: position 10,816 of record NW_022097083.1, on the reverse strand, counting down.
AGGCTGAAGTGCAATGGCACGATCTCAGCTCACTGTAACCTCTGCCTGCCAGGTTCAAGCGATTCTCCTGCCTCAGCCTCCCAAGTAGCTGGGATTACAGGTGCCCGCCACCACACCCAGCTAATTTACAATTCATTTTTAGTAGAGACGAGGTTTTGCCATATTAGCCAGGCTGGTCTTGAACTCCTGACCTCAGATGATCCACCAGCCTCGGCCTCCCAAAGTGCTGGGATTACAGGCGTAAGCCCCTGTGCCTGGCCAAAGACAGCAGGTTTTAAGGGCTGTTGTTTTAACAGGTTGCAAGGCTGCTAGAGAAAATTATATAATACAGATTGCATGGTTCCCAACATCACGTGAGCTCTCAAAGCTATCTGGAATCTTTCTATATTTTCTTAATAGGTTTATTTCTCATTTTCCATGAAAGGAATTTCATGCATTCTCCAGTTTCCTCATAAGTCTAAATCGACGCTCCCCTTTTACTCTCAGCATATGACCTTGGTTACTACTTCAAAGATAAAAGAGAATCAAGTGGATTTAGACTCAAGTTGAGTTACTGGCATCTAAGTTAAAACTTACTGCCAGGTGTGGTGAGCCACACCTGTAATCCAAGCACTTTGGGAGGCCAAGGCAGGAGGATTGCTTGAGTCTAGGAGTTTGAGACCAGCCTGGGTAACACAGTAGACCCCATCTGTATAAAAAGTAAAAACAAAAAGTTAAAATTTAGAAGTATCTGCATTTATCCTTTTCTACTTCTCTCGTATTGAATTGGAGGAGATAGCATTCCTCCTTCTTTAGCTGAAGCTTGCTTATCTCCTCAAGTGCATTGTTCTATTCATTATCCCCACACCTCCATGTATACTCTTTTTCTTCTTAATTGAAACTCTGTCTTCTGGTTACCTTTTTGCCAGTTTGCCACTTCTTTCAATTCCTTCTTTAGCCACTTAATCCTTTGACTATTTTGTAAATACTTGTCCTCCTCACAGTTCTTCCCCAAAGTGTCTTTTCTTCTTATTCTCTGTGCTCTTCTTTCATAATCTTCTCTCTATGTATGCCTTGAACTGTCAACTGGGAGTCTCAACTTTATGTCATCTGTACAGTTGTCTCTCTAGAGCTCTACTCTATACATTTGAACATACATGTTTAATTGGCCATTGTCCTTTCATATGAAACTCAATATGTCTAAAATGGAACCAGATACTTTTCCCTTGGAATCTGCCTCTCTTCATATCTTTGAGAATGATGCTATCATTCATGACATTACACCCAGTACCTGGCTGTCTTTTTTACTCCTTTTCTGTCATCAATTCCCATATTCAATCAATCACTAAATTCTGAATTCTATGGAATTTAATATCTCCTACATGTCTGCATGTCACCATTTCACTGACTCTTCCCTAGTTTAAGCCAATATTACATGGGTTGCTGCAATCACCTTTCATTATCCATCCTTATCCCTTCTAATCAATTCTACACATGCAGTCCTGCATATAACTCTTAATGTCTCTATGTTTCTCTTTGATAAGCTGCATAATTCTAACCAGAGTTTATTAGGCATTATTTGATCTATCTTTTCTGAATAATTTCTTTTTAGCCACAAGCTTTTGTGGTGTTCATAGATACATACATATCGACATCCAGGACAATGTTATAGCAAACATCCAGTGCAGTGCAGATGGTCAATAATATTTGTTGAATAAATAGTTGAATAATGAAATATTGTTTGGTCTCTTTAGATGGCTCTACTCTCTGATATTCTCTTACCTTAAAGAAAATCTAGGACAGGTAATCTAGGACAGGTCTAATCCCTCAAAGAAGTTACAGCTCTTTCATCCTGTCTTCCATATTGGTATCTCAACTCAAAGCATCTTCTGTATAAGGATCTGGCTGATCTCCCAGATATCAATGTTTAAATCAAGGCAAGGTCTAGCTTCTCTCTGTCTTCATTTTTGTCACTGTCATCCCTCAGCAGTTTGTCCCATCCCCTTTTTTTTCTTTTCTAGTGGTTCTGGGTTTTGTATTTTCTAATTTTTACTTTTATAAAGTTAAATCTGTGAATCCCTTAGAAAGTCAAATAGTTTCACAAAACTTAAGAAAAACAGCAATCCCCAGCCCTCTAACCTATTTCCCACGCTCCAGAGCAACCACTTACAAAATTTTTAGCTTTCTAAATGGCATGTTTGAACTGCTACTTTTTGACATTTTATTTTTGACCATTATTGATTTCCCACCGTGGAAGAAGAGAATTAACTCTTACACACACACACACACACACACACACATTACACACATGTACACTTCCTTTCCCCCTCTTCTCCAATAGTCAAATTCTTTCCACAATTGAGTCATGTAGTCAGCTCAGAGAACTTTTCCTTCCCTGCATATATTTTTGCTTCCATGGAGTTAGTAATTTTCTTGCTTTAAAATTTGTTTGGTTTCCTATATACTCCTGATTAGTTCAACCCCAAACTCTCCACTAATTGTCTAAAGCTCCTCTCTATACTTTGCAGTAGATATTATACCAATTTCATCTACTGGAAGAAATTTCTCATGGAGTTTTCCTCCCTAGTTTATTCTAGATGGATTGCACCTTGTTCTCAGTGCAGAATATTTGCCCCAGAATCCTTTTTTCTGTCATCATGGAGATTCTTTTCCTGGCTCTTGTTTCTCCATGTTTACCTTGAATACACCTAACCTGGGAAATAAAAAAATAACCTGGGAAGCTAAAAAACCCTGATGCCTAGGTTTCATCACAGACCGATTAACTCAGAACATTTTGAGACAGGATGCGTCATAGCACTATAGTCAATTCCAATGAATAGCTAACGATAAAAACCACTAGTCCATCTAAATCTTTCTTTGGGTACTTTCTAATTTTGGTGGAGCACATCCTCCAGAAGCTCCGAGAAAGAACATATAAGAACAAATTTAGATACTTTGCTTTTCTGAACATGCTTTTATTTTATTCTCCACTTGACTTATAACTTAACTAATGTAGAATTCATACTGAAAAACATTTTTTTTCCTCCAAAGTTGGATGGCATTGCTCCACTGTCTTCTAGCTTTCAACATTACTTTTGAGAAATTGGAAGACATTCTGGTTCCTGATCTTTTGCATATAATCTGTGTTTTTCTCTCCCGATGTTTATGGGATCTTTCTCTTGCCTCAGTATTCTAAAAAATGTTTTAATGATTGCCATAGTATGGGTCTATTTTTACCAATTTTCTTGCATATTCATAGCCCCTTCTAATCTTGTAACTTGAGTCTTTTAATTCAGGGAAATTTTCATAAATTTCTCCATTAATGACGTCTTCTCCTTCTCCTTCTCCTTTCTTCTTCTTCTTCTTCTTCTTCTTCTTCTTCTTCTTCTTCTTCTTCTTCTTCTTCTTCTTCTTTTTCTTCTTCTTCTTCTTCTCTCTCTCTCTCTCTTTAATTCTGGAACTCATTTTTTAGACACTGGATCTTCTTAATCAATACTCTTCTTGGCTCCTATACTGTTATTTTCTCTCCTAGTTTCCATTTGTTTTTCTTTCTTTTCTTTTCTTTTTTTCTTCTTTGAGACAAGATCTGGATCTGTCACTCAGGCTTGAATGCAGTGGTATGATCATGGCTCAGTGCAGCCTTGACCTTCTGGGCTCAAGCAGTCCTACCACCTGTAAACCAAAAAGTATCTGAGACCGGTCTCAATCAATTTAGTTTATTTTCCCAATGTTAAGGACATGCCTGGAAGAAAGGAACACAGAATCACAAAAATAGTCTGTGCCTTTCTCCAAAGATGATTGAGGACTTCAATATTTAAAGGGGAAAAGTGAGCTGAGGGGAAAGAGGGAGGTATGGTTACACTACTGAATCCACATGTTGCAGGAGAAAAGGTGCAGTTGGGGAAAAGTCAATTGTGTATTCATCTGGCACTCAGTAAATTGGCACTTTACGTTACATAAGGTGAACATAGAGTAGCTATCTGTGGAGATATCTAACCTTTTTTCTGTAACTATCTGCTTAGGAACAAAATGAAAGGCAGTTTCTTGCATGACTCAACTTTCAGCTTAATTTTTACCTCTTGGCACAGTGAATTGAGGTCCTGAGATTCTATTTTCCTTTCGCACACCTCAGCCTCCTGGGTAGCTTGGATGATAGACGTGCACCACCTGCCTGGCTCTCACTTTCCATTTCTAAGTCTTTTTGGTCTATATTATGGGCTGTTGTGTCCTCTCTCCCCTCCCACCCCAATTCATATGTTGAAGTCCTAACCCTAAATACCTCAGAGGGTGGTATTTGAAGATAGTGTCTTTAAAGAGGTAATAAAGTCAAAAGGAGGTCATTAGGGTGGGCTTAATCCGATATGACTAGTGTCTTTATAAGAAGGGAAATTTGGACACAATCACACACAGCGGAGGGGGTGGGGATGCCATCTGAACGTGAAGATAACCACCTACAAGCCAAGGGGAGAAGACTTCAAAGGAACCAACCTTCTTAACACCATGGTCTCAGACTTCGAGACAGATCTGTAAGAAAATAAATTTCTATTACTTAAGCAACCCAGTCTGTGGCACTTTGTAATTGCAGCCATAGCAAACGAATACAGTTTGCTTTTCAGGAATTTTTCTCAACTTGATTTCCCAACATTAATCTTAAATTTTTCTTATATTTGCTTTCACATTTTTTATGTTTAAAGTTCTTTTTTGTTCTCTGAATGTTCCTTTTGTAATAGCATCTTGCTCATGTTTCAAGGATACAATATCTTTTCCTGTCTCACCCAGGATGTTTATGGTAGTTTTCCTCTTCATTTTTTCATGTTTCTGCATAGTTTTGGTTTCCTCTAAGTTGTCTATTTTGTGTATATGTGTTTGTTTTAGTTTTTATCTTTCATGGTAACGGTTTTCTTCAGGTGTCTGATTGCTCATATTTAAGAGTAAGGCTATTTTTTTACAAAAAGCTGATTTGACTGTCTGCCTGGTGGATGAGGGTTATTGACTATGGTCTCATGCCCTTTGTTCTTTAACCGAAGGGGTTGAAAACTGACAACCCACAGGCTGAGTCTGAAACAAACGTGTTTGTGTTTTGTTTTTCAAGTCGATTTGGATTCCTTTAACTAAGTATGTTACATTTAACTACCCATCAACCCCACAAATGCTTTTTGACTGCAACTAATTTAAGGTTTAAAATTTTTACCTAACTTTTTTTTTTTCTCTTATCATAGAGACAGGGCCTTATTATGTTGCCCAGGCTGGTCTGAAACTCCTGGTTTCAAGCGATCCTTCCACCTCGGCCTCCCCAAGTGCTGGGATTACAGCCATGAGCCACCACACCAAACCCCTAACATTTTCTTCTACCAGTCAGAATCTTCCTTATTCTTTAATACAAGCTCAGATGCTTCCTTCTCTGTGACACCTTCTCTAATCCTTCCAGGCAGAGTTCAGCTCTGCCTACTCTGGGGCCCACCAAGTTTCATATCCCCATTAGAGCCCTCACCAAAGTCTTCCTCATTGTGTGAGATATTCGATGTGTACGTGGGACACTCCGTAAGACTACGCATATCATCTTCTTTGGAGAAAGGACTCTTTCAGGCATATTATTATCTCATACAGTAGCTTTGGTAAATGCTCAATAAAACGTTTCTTGAAAACCTTCATGCTTAATCGGGCAGGGGTTGAAGGAAGGAGAAGACAGGGGAGCATAATTTGATTGTCTTCCTAGAATGCAACTGCTTGAGTATTTGATTATTAAAATCAGGAACTACAGTTTTTCCACCAAATTAAGCAGCATGCTGGCCAAATGACAACGTGGCTTTAATATACTTTCAGATGATCACACAGATTATAATCTGTTTCACATGATAGAACATTTCTCAAGCTGGAACAACAGAAAGAAGGAAAAACAAAACCACAACATATCTAAATGAAGAAATATTTCTGCATTTGAAGAGGCAATTTTTCCTCATTTGTGATTATCTGCTCTTTCAGAACTCAAAGCAGCTAAACATAAATCTTGGCACATCTGCCACGGTGTCTATGTCAAGAAATCATAGTTTGTGGTAAATGTTTTGAAAGCAGTTTTCAGGTATCTGAGGCCTTAGCATTTCTGCTACTTTTGTTTCACCCTGGTCTTAATTGTAAAGTATCTTTCATGTTCCTAAGAAGCATGGATTTTTGCCATGTGTTGCATCCGTTTCCATTTAAAGCTCCAGGACACAGTCCACATTCTCCCATCCGTTACTGAACTAGGCTTTTTCTTTTTTATTCAGCTACTCATCCTGGCCCAATTAAGCAAGATTAGCTAACTCTTTGTTCCTATTAATCTTTCCCTCCCACGATGATTTGAACATTGTGGTTTTTTAATTATTGAGAAAGCCCTGGGAGTTACCAAATATAGACTCATTCATGTGAACAGTAAACAAATTATGTTTGGATTCACACAAATTTATGACTCTGGAAAGACCACGAAGTACCAGATGGATTGTAAGCACTGTATCTCCAAGTACTACTCTTAAATTGGGTATGGTTATTAAGGGCAGACTGTGGTACAGGTGGCCTGGATTCCCATCTAGCCACTGCTACATACAACTGGGTGGCCTTGGGAATTATTTAGCCTCTCTATAAGCCCCAGACACCATCAGTGAAATGGACAAAACAATTGCATCTACTTCAGAAGATTTTTGTGAAGACAAACAGAATAATATGCTTGGCATACCTTCTGCAAATATTAGTTGCTTTTTTTTAATTAATGAGAGCAACAAGGCTGAAACAGGGTATCATACAAATTAACTGAAAGAACAAATTGTCCATAGTTTTAGAAGTATGTTAGACTTCTATACCTGCCAAATACAAAGCTAAAATAAATGTGTTGAATTAAATAAAAATATTCAGAACTTTATGTTTAAACAAATAATTTTTAATACGACATGTGGGAACAAGAGTTATAAAGGAATTGGAAGCAGATGACTTCTAATTCTTTTATTTTTATAACGACAACCTTAGAAGTAAAGCAGTAAACTGCCAGGTCAAAACCAGTTTTTCAAGAATCTTTTGTTTTCATTACAAACCTAAATTTAACGAGTCCAAAACTCAAATGTCCCCTGCCTCCCAACAGTGTATATCATGGCTCAACGCAGAGGTCAGCCCACTCAGAGTAAGGGGCCCAGCTGAAAATGACAAAGGCCACTGATAACCCAAACTGGACAAAGCAATAAACCTTTGCCTAAGAGAGAATTCGCTTAACAGCTGTTATTTTGGGAGGGGTGAGTGGGGGTCGGGGTTAAAAAAAAGGAATATTTTTAAGGTGGGTGTACTTTACAAAATGTACTTTGCTTTCTGTGTGTTCATTTTGTTTGGTCAAAGTTCATAGTGAGTTTACATATACCATATATGCAACAAGCTGTGTTGGTTTTCCTAAGTATCCGGATAAACTACTTTATTAAATTAAATCTGAATTAGTTTTTCCTTAACTGTCATTCACAGAACATTGTTCCTCAACTATTAATAAATATGCTAGAAGAAAGTATAACAGCAGAAATAAGTTTAAAATAGAGGTGTTCACTATGTGTATTTATCAGTACATCCAATGTTTTACATTAGCACACAAAAAACTCTAACATAGTCTATAGTGTGGCCAGGTACGGTGGCTCACACCTGTAATCCCAGCACTTTGGGAGACCGACGCATGCAGATCACGAGGTCAGGAGTTTGAGACCAGTCTGACCAACATGGTGAAACCCAGTCTCTACCAAAAATGCAAAAATTAGCTGGGTGTGGTGGCAGGTGCCTGTAATCCCAGCTACTAGGGAGGCTGAGGCAGGAGAATCGCTTGAACCCAGGAGGCAGAGGTTGCAGTGAGCTGAGTTTGCGCCATTGCACTTCACCCTGGTGGACAGAGCAAGACTCCGTCTCAAAAAAAAAAAAAAAAGATAGTCTATAGTGAAGAAGTCTATTTTGATTTCCTTAATCCAGGAATTATTTGAGGCTGAAATCCATTTTTCCCAGCACACCTTTTAGCATTTCAGGAAACACAGTTTGCGGAATTCCAATTTGGGGATACATTGTTTACATTTGAGCAGGGCCCACCTTGCAATTCATTGAAAAGCTGTCAGGCTGAAAACTGTCAGGGTTCTACATATTAAGGATAATAATCATTATGATAATAATTAATAATAATATTAGGGAAAATGCTTCTTCCTCACTCCCTACCTTTTTTTCCCATGAGGAGGATTTCCCTTCAATGCCTCTGGCCTCTTGTCCCACCCTTGACTCCTTCCCTTGGGGAAGAGCTTTTATTAGGGAACAGCCATTGGCCAGTGTTTCTCAGTAGAGTAGAAGTTATGTATCAAAAGTGGAAGCAACAAAAGACATCAAGCCTCTTCTCTTTCCTCTGCATCTGGAGCAAGGGTAATTAGTAACCTGGGTTAAGTGCTCCTCTAAAGCAAAATTTCCCTCAGGTAAGCTGTTTCAGGCCTGATAATGGGGATAAGCAAGCCCATTTTGTTGGTCAAACTAAGTTGTGTCTTGCAACCTAGCCCTTATAATTGATAATGGTGATATTTTAGTTCTCCATGGAATAATTCTATTTTAACTGGTTCAGAAATTGGGCAACAAAATGAGGGATTATTTTGGGCCTCCTTTCAAAACCTCAATAGCATGTATCATTAATTCTGCATGATCCTTTTAATGCATTATCTCATTTAATCCTCACAACAACCTGTAAAGGTAGACACTAGTATATCCTTATTTTACAAATGAGAAAATTGAAAGAAAGGTTAAGTAACTTACCAGATGTGACTGATTTTGTCATTCATGTAACATGCAAATTATTTAATTGTACTATAACTAGTGCATCTTATAGGATTTTTTTTTTACCTCTCAATTCCTCCTCTATTGTGTATATTGATCTATAAGGCCAATCTCAGTTATATGGAATCATGAAGATAGAAAACATAACCTTGGTCAATGAGTAAGATATTCTAGTAAAGTCTAAATCAGAAATTTCTTTTTTTTTTATTTTTTATTATACTTTAGGGTTTTAGGGTACATGTGCACAATGTGCAGGTTTGTTACATATGTATCCATGTGCCATGTTGATTTCCTGCACCCATTAACTCGTCATTTAGCATTAGGTGTATCTCCTAATGCTGTCCCTCCCCCCTCCCCCCACCCCACAACAGTCCCCGGAGTGTGATGTTCCCCTTCCTGTGTCCATGAGTTCTCATTGTTCAATTCCCACCTATGAGAGAGAACATGCGGTGTTTGGTTTTTTGTCCTTGTGATAGTTTACTGAGAATGATGTTTTCCAGTTTCATCCATGTCCCTACAAAGGACACAAACTCATCATTTTTATGGCTGCATAGTATTCCATGGTGTATATGTGCCACATTTTCTTAATCCAGTCTATCGTTGTTGGACATTTGGGTTGGTTCCAACTCTTTGCTATTGTGGATAGTGCCGCAATAAACATACGTGTGCATGTGTCTTTATAGCAGCATGATTTATAGTCCTTTGGGTATATACCCAGTAATGGGATGGCTGGGTCAAATGGTATTTCTAGTTCGAGATCCCTGAGGAATCGCCACACTGACTTCCACAATGGTTGAACTAGTTTACAGTCCACCAACAGTGTAAAAGTGTTCCTGTTTCTCCACATCCTCTCCAGCACCTGTTGTTTCCTGATTTTTTAATGATGGCCATTCTAACTGGTGTGAGATGGTATCTCACTGTGGTTTTGATTTGCATTTCTCTGATGGCCAGTGATGATGAGCATTTCTTCATGTGTTTTCTGGGCTGCATAAATGTCTTCTTTTGAGAAGTGTCTGTTCATGTCCTTTGCCCACTTTTTGATGGGGTTGTTTGTTTTTTTCTTGTAAATTTGTTTGAGTTCATTGTAGATTCTGGATATTAGCCCTTTGTCAGATGAGTAGGTTGCAAAAATTTTCTCCCATTCTGTAGGTTGCCTGTTCATTCTGATGATAGTTTCTTTTGCTGTGCAGAAGCTCTTTAGTTTAATGAGATCCCATTTGTCATTTTGGCTTTTGTTGCCATTGCTTTTGGTGTTTTAGACATGAAGTCCTTGCCCACGCCTATGTCCTGAATGGTATTGCCTAGGTTTTCTTGTAGGATTTTAATGGTTTTAGGTCTAACATATAAGTCTTTAATCCATCTTGAATTAATTTTTGTATAAGGTGTAAGGAAGGGATCCAGTTGCAGCTTTCTACATATGGCTAGCCAGTTTTCCCAGCACCATTTATTAAATAGGGAATCCTTTCCCCATTTCTTGTTTTTGTCAGGTTTGTCAAAGATCAGATAGTTGTAGCTATGCGGCATCATTTCTGAGGGCTCTGTTCTGTTCCATTGATCTATGTCTCTGTTGTGGTACCAGTACCATGCTGTTTTGGTTACTGTAGCCTTGTAGTATAGTTTAAAGTCAGGTAGCGTGATGCCTCCAGCTTTGTTCTTTTGGCTTAGGATTGACTTGGCGATGCGGGCTCTTTTTTGGTTCCATATGAACTTTAAAGTAGTTTTTTCCAATTCTGTGAAGAAAGTCATTGGTAGCTTGATGGGGATGGCATTGAATCTATAAATTACCTTGGGCAGTATGGCCATTTTCACGATATTGATTCTTCCAACCCATGAGCATGGAATGTTCTTCCATTTGTTTGTATCCTCTTTTATTTCATTGAGCAGTGGTTTGTAGTTCTCCTTGAAGAGGTCCTTCACATCCCTTGTAAGTTGGATTCCTAGGTATTTTATTCTCTTTGAAGCAATTGTGAATGGGAGTTCACTCATGATTTGGCTCTCTGTTTGTCTGTTATTGGTGTACAAGAATGCTTGTGAT